>NC_056745.1:225668395-225800895 GCF_019279795.1 Protopterus annectens
TTTACAGCCTGTGATCTATCTGACAGATAGCTTGAGAACCAGGAAAGAGTGTTTTGGGAGAGATTTGGGTTTGAGAGGTGACTTAGAAGGTGCTTATGGGAACCAGTATCGAATGCTTTAGAGAGATCTAGGAGCACTGTGGACATTAAGTTCCCAGAATCTTGGCCTTTATTGACAGTTTCTAAGAATGAGAGTAGAGCTGTTATGGTGCTATGTCCTGGTCGGAAGCCATGTTGGGTAGGGGTAAGAAGTTGTTTTTTAGTAAGAAAAGGCATATGTTGGAGGTGGATGCATTTTTTCTAGGATTTGGGAGATTGGAGAGAGAAGAGCTATAGGGCAGAAGTTTGAAATGTTAGTGTTTTTGCCTTCCTTGTGGAGAGGCAGAATGCCAGAGTTTATGGACATAAGATTCCTTTATGGATCTATTAATTAGGATACGAATTGGGAGAGTTATACCATCAACAGCAGACTTGAGAAAGGAAGAGAAGATGTTGTCAGGTGCATTGAAGCAGGGTTTAAGTTTGGATAGAAGTCTTTTTATGTAGTTAGTAGAGACAGGTTTAAGCTCAAACATGGGGGAGGAATTATTTGGGGACTTAGATGAGGTGGAATGTAGGAGAGATGGGTCATTGTTGGGAAAAGTTTTCATTAGGTCAGATATTGACTCTATAAAAAAAAGTTAAATAGTGAGGCTAATTCGAGGTCAGATTTACTTGGGTCCAGAGAGGGGTTATTTTTGGAGCCTGGGTTGAAGAGTGAGTTTATGGAGTTCCAAAAAATCCTAGGGTTTTGGAGATGGTTGGAATGGAGTTTAGTGTAGTAGGATTTTTTGTCTTTGAAGATTTGTTTTTTTTTTGCAAAGTTACGTTGCTGTGTATATTGGAGAAGGGTTTTGGGAAGTTTATTCTTTTGGTAAAACTTCCAGGATTTGTCTCTTTGATCCATAATTTGCTTTGTTTCTTTGGCTAGCCAAGGGGCAGTTATATTTTTATTCTATTTTCCCTTGGTGGAGCTAGGGAATTTAGAGTATCTAGGAAAGTAGAATTAAAGTGGTCTATGGCTTTATCGAGTGGAAGGGTTTTTTAGAATGTTCCAATTCATTTGTTTGAGATAGTTAGAGAAGGTTTTGGGGTCAAATCTACTAAGGTTGTGGGTCTGAATATATTGATGTTGGTGTGGTTGGGAGGTGGTTGCACGGTAAATGCAAGCTGGGAGGTGGTCACTAATAGAGTCAGGGATGGTGCCAGAGTTGGTAATTTTATTTGGATGGGTGACTATGATCCAGTCAAGAGTGGATCCTGGGGGATTTGTTTTATTGGGTGTGGTGATGGAGTGGGTTACTTGAGTAAAGTTAAAGAGGATAATAGATATGGAGGATGTGGGACAGTTGATTTTATTCCAGTCGATGTTTACATTGCCTAGTATGTAAGTTCCAAGGTTAATTTCATCTGAGGCCCATTGCAGTGTGTCTTCAAGGGTTGAGACGTTATTTCCGGGTGAGATATAAAGAGTGATGATACAGAGGGTTTCGTGATTATTCATTTTTAATAGACCAAATGTTAGTTCTGCACTGGTGAATTTAAGAATGGGGTTTGGTAGGGGAATTAAGGTAAGTAGATTGGAATAGATTAATGCAATGCCTCCACCTTTTTTCTTTAGGCAGTCACATCTAAAGTTGTGAAATCCAGAGGGTAGAATTTCAGAGTCAGACATGTGGGGTTTGAGCCAAGTTTCAGAGATTGCAACAATGTCAGGTTGGTTATGACTTGGCCATGCTTGAAACTGATGTGCTTTGTTGTTGAGAACCTGGGCACTGAGTGTGAAAAAACTTAAGAGTATTGTAGGGGGATGAATGTTAGAGGAAGGGGGAGGGTAATTGTTATATGTGGGTGGATTAGGTCCGGGTTTGGAGTGAATGTCTCCAGCTAAGACAAGATTACTGAAGGAAGTTATTTTAGTGTGTTTTGGTTTGGATTTAGTGCATTCTGGATTGTTTAGTATTTGTTTAAGAGTAAGTGTCTTAGCAGTAGTGGAAATAATTTTAGGATTAAAATGGTGCAGAAGGTTGAGCTGAAACAGAGAGGAGGAGATGGAAAAGAAATGATTATTTGTGTGAGGGAGGCGATGGTTTTGTGTGGGAGTGTGGTAAGGAGTAGAGAGTGGAAGCTGATTGGAGGTATAGGAGCTGGCATGGTATAAAGTTGTTAGGAGTAGTAGGAGGGAGATGGGGATTTGGAGTGTTAGGAACAGTAAGGAAAGCATGGTTAGAAAAAGGTAGCTAAATATGGGAGGATTTATACTTGGAGGGAAGAGCTGTGGGGTGAGAGGCGGCAGTGAAAGAGTGATGTATTTAATTAGTGCTGTATTTAATTACTGTGGGTGAAAGGAGGAGGGGTAAAGAGGGGAAGGCTTTGACTGGATGGTTGTCTTGAATGGGTGGGGAGTAGTTGAAATAAAAGTAGGAGTAGTGAGGGAGGGTGGGAATTGGAGCGGGGTAGGGGAGCGGAGTGAGCCCGCAGGGCAAACAGAGTGGGTAGAGCCAAGGAGAAGAAAGAAAGCCAGCAAAAAGTTATCAATGAAGCTGAGAACTAGCTCAGAGGTAAGGAGGCACTGGCATAAGACACTGTGTGAAATTAGAAGGATGCAGAGGGTTGATAAGGGATAGGAGCTGAAAACAGGGTGGTAGCAGTTTAGTAGAATATAGCAAGTATTAATAGGGCTAAAACAGGGCATTGGTAAATTAACAGAACAGTTACAGTACTTTTGGTTTGTATTAAAAGATAGGTAGTGGTTGAACATTGCCACCTGGTGGCCTAACTGAGTAAGTACAATGCTAAGTTACAAATCTTATGCTACTAATCTAGTACAGTGTGGTGAAAAGGGAAAAATAATTGAAGTATGGGCTACAGGTACATAGGTAAACTTTTTCCAAGAGAAAGTAGTTTTAAGTAATTGAGGGGGAATGAGCCTAGGAGAGTAAAGGGAGATAAAATCCTTAATAGACTGCAAGCGAATGCATGCAGGGTTAATATAAAACAGTGGTAGGTATAGGATATATTTTTATTTTACAACAGGGTACATACACGTTTAAAGTTAGTTCTTGGGGAGGCAGAGCAGTTACAGAAGCACTGCAGCATCCCCCTTAGGATGAACTTTACAAGAAGAGCAATAAAAATCACAAACAAAAACAATACCAGGTAGTACTTACATGTGAGCACACTACCGGGGATTTCTATGAAGCAAGGGCAGGAAAAACAAAGTCAAAAGATGGTGCCTTTCTACATCAGGTGTTTTGATACCTCTATAATTAAGCAGGAGTGGGAGGGAGGTGTGCAGGTTCAATGTGGGGAAAGGGGGTAGACACAAAGTAATACAGGGTTGTGAGTCAGAAAAAACTGGACTAGGCCAGCTGCTAAAAAGAAAACAGGAAAACCAAGCTAAGTCAATTCCAGGTCAGTGTAGTGCAGTATCTTCCTAATAACTATAAATCTTATGCTACTAATCTAGTACAGTGTGGTGAAAAGGACCACCGCTTCTACAGGGAAAAACTATTGAAGTATAGGCTGCAGGTACATAGATAAATGTTTTCCAAGGGAAAGCAGTTTTGAGAAATTGACCTAGGAGTACAATAGGAAGAGAAAAATGGGGGGGGGGGGCAGTAGTTTGCAAGCATACAGTGAAAGGGGAAAGAGTCTTCAGGTTATTGGACAGATTAAATACAACTCTAACATACACTAGTGTAGCTGAAAACACTTTAGTGTTCCGCCGACGCAGGGTCTCACAGTGCAGGGCAATGAGACAGCCTTGGGTTGATTAGAGGTTGGCCAGGATACAGGATGAAACTTTTGCTGAAGGGAATATGAGTACACTACTGGGAATTCCTATGAAGCAAGGCAGAAAAGTTAAGTCAAAGCCACAGAACAAGGGCAGAAGTAAAGTGTCCTTGTAAAAAATAAATAGCCTTAAAAGCTATAGCTACTTCATTCTCCCAGTTTTTTTCTTCTGTGACAGTGAAGTGTCTAACAGTTTTTAAATGGCTGAAAATACTTCACCAAAATACTGAAAATGCTGTCATGTGATGGCTAATGCTAATCTTTAGCAAGAGACTAGACGTTAACAGCACTGAAAGAAGCTTAACAAAACTTTGATAAGCACCTTTCTTATGTCAGAAAGGTGCTAAACAAAGCTATGTTTCTCATAATTTCAGAATGTAATCAATGTATCCCACTTACTAGTTCTATGTATATTGTAACATGACACCTTCTCTGGGATCTGACCAGTGAATTCTTATTGGCTGCATCTTGCTTATCTAATGCTGCACTTGCCGTATACAGATGGTGATCACAAGTCCTGACGAGAGGGGCAGTATGTTTTCCTTATGAACTTGCCAAGCTGGAAACCAAACAAGCACAGGTAAGGACAAACACTTACTATTATACGGCATCTACTCACATGTTCTCTATGTTTTATGAGCTTGCACTTAGTATATTAGTGTATATATGTTACAGTGTTGCATTTGGCCTTGATCACCTACAAAAAATGCATTTTTTTCATATTGTGTTGGACAATTTGTGTCATTTTCAGTTAGTGGAGTCTTCTTTGTATGGGGTAAATTCCTGGTGCTATGAACATGAGGGATTTTGATTTCAGTGGACTGCAATGTTTAGAGGTACAGAATCATAGATTGCAAACAGGGTTTTTGCAAATATACATTAGACTTAGAATAGAGGTTGTGAAAAAAAAAACGTACTTGGCACCCTTTTCAGTATTTGCACTCTAAAAATATAAATGCACTTCTTTTTCTTCTTTTGGCTTTTCCCAGTTAGGGGTCACCACAGCGGATCACCTTGTCCACTCATGATTGGCAGTGGAGTTTTACGGTGTCGAGTTGCCAGCCCGGCGCCCAACCTTCTACAGAAGGCACATACATGCACACACTCATGCCCAGGGCCAATTTAGAGTGTCCAATCCACCTACAGCATGTCCTTGGGATGTAAGAGGAAACCGGAGCACCTGCAGGAAACCTACGCGACCACAGGGAGGACATGCAGACTCTGCACAGAAGGCACCTGAAGAAGGCAGAGGATCGAACTGAAGAACCTCTTGCTGTGAGGCGGCAACGCTAACCGCTGCACCACCGTGGCAGCCCAAAAATATAAATGCACTATTGGGTTAATATCAACAGTTATTTTCTTACTTGGCATGTACTCGGTGCTACTAAAATTCCCCTAAATGTACCATATTTCTTATATTAGCTAAAAATTAAATTTGAACATTATGCATACAAAATATATATACTAACACATCTGAAAGCAACCTAGCCAACATAAAAACCCCATGCCCAAATATATACTTTAATATCCTTACTGAATTATCACTTAAGACATAAGCAAACATGCATTTATTTAAAAGAAAACAAGCCATATTAACATATTCAGAGTTACAGATATTACTCATCACATACATGCTTTTATTCAATTATCATCAATCCAGTGTTTCATACCTTGTTCAGTTCCTGCCTTCTCTTAAACCTCACTCCTCCTCCAAAACATTATTCTGCATGTATTGTTCTCAGAGATTTCTGGACTTTATCAAAATCAAAACAACTTGGATCAGGTAGACCATGCACCCACTAGGAGCACAAACATACTGGATCTGATCCTCACTAGCATGGGAGAATGTTGCACCTCCCATGTAATGTTCTCTCTTGTAAAGTTGGACCATAAAACTTTATCTTTTCAAATGAAGATTAAATCTGGGACCTCTGATAATCCTGGTACACCTAGGAACTATTTTAAGACAAACTACCAACTATTGAGTGACAACCTGGCAAAATTGCAAGCCCTGTCTCAAACTGTGACAACACAGCTGCCTATGCAAAATTGATCACAGGGACCCTGTAATATCATGGTAATACATGCACTGTGACAGCTATGTCCTTCAAGAATAAGGACAAAATAAACACTAAAACAAGCCTACCTAGTGGAATCCCAATATCCATAGGTTGTATAACAAAAGGAAAAAAGTTGTGGCAAAAATTAAGTGCAATGCCCATTAGGATAAACAATTTCTTATTGATCTAAAACAAGCAATGCAGAGGGGAAAATTAAGTGTTCCAAAGTCAAATGTGAGGTAAAAATAGCCCACCAGGCCAAGGACAACCACAAGGTTTACTTTAGATATATCCTCAACCTCAAAGGCAGCACACAACAATGTGAGGAACTAATTGTAAATGGAGCCACCTACAATGAACCAAAATATATAGTAAATCTACTGGCTGACAAATTCAGCTTCAGTTTCTCCCCCTCTCTCCCTCCAGCCACCCCTTCGGAAATACCGTAAAACATAACCCCACTCATTATTATTAGAGATCAGGTCTTCGACACACTCTCCAAAGCCAAGAATACAGCTTCGATGGGCCCCAATAATTTACCAGGATACCTCCTAAATAGCATGAAGCATGATCTATCCTGGCCACCCTTTACATAAAGATGGGCCATCTATGTGCCCCAGAAACTAGAGGCCCATAAGCATGCCTAACCTCATGTGTAAAGCCATAGAAAGAATTATACTATAAATGATTAACAATCACATAGAAAATCTATAGATACCAGATTCAACACCATTTGGTTTAATTAAGAGCAGATCATACCTGCTCAACCTGTTGGACGTTTTAAAGAAGGTCACCAAAGCAATGGGGAAATGTAAAATGGAGGACACTGCATGCCTCAATCTGACCAAGGCATGTGATACAATACCCCACCTGGGTATTGTAGAAAAAGTCATGAAATTAGGTATAAACCCTTATGTCAGCCACTAGATAGCTGGGTGGCTCATAGATAGGATCCAAGAAGTTTGAATAGGGAAATCTACCTCCACAAAGAAGATGGCCTCTAGCAGAGTCCCTCAGGGCCATGGGCTGGGTCGTCTCCTTTTTGGCTTCTACTTCTCTAATGTTAAGGGCAATGTCAAGGTCCTCTGGCTGACTAAGTTTGCAGATGATTGCAAACTAGGTGCAGTCATAACATTCCCTAAGACACTAATATCCTTCAAGAGGGGCTGACTAAGACAAATAACTGGTGTAAGAGACACTATCTAAAACTCAGTGTCAAGAAATGCATAATAGTATCCTTTGAGAAATCAGCAATTCATGGATACTATCTAATTGATAACACACCTCAAAGAGCTAATGCAGCAGTCAGGGATTTGGAGAAGTATATAGATAGCAATCTGGCCTTCAACTATCATGCATCTATGCTAGTAAGGAAATCATTCTGTACTGCACTATATATAAGCAAGCAAATGGCATCTTGCTCCAAGAAAGTCATCTTTCCATTGTATCTGGCCCTTATCAGAGCAATCATTGAGTACAACACCCCTTCAGTATGTACCTGACAAGACTCATGCAACAACTTGAATGTCCATAGAGGCTCCTCAAAAAAGGATTCAGGGCAGAAAAAACATGTCTTACATGACTTGCCTCAAAGCTCTATCCCAGCACTTAGTCTCCTACAGACTGTTGAGGAGCAATCTATGTTTGCCATACAAGGCATCCTTGGATCTTGCTCTGAAGGCCCTTCTACATAGCCACAAAACAAACAGTATCAGAATTATCTGATATAAGGATGTAAACCTTGCTTGTGCCAGAAATATGGCATGTTGGAGGGATGGGTATGTATTTCAGAGAATATCCCTTCTCTGGAACAGGCTTCATATCCATGTCCATGTGAAGAAGAGTTCTTCCCTAACCCAATTCAAGTGTATCTTGGACCAGTGGACGAGGAATCCCTGGTCTGGAACCTATGTCCTTAATGGAGAGAGGTAGCCTGTAAATGCTTGACTACTAAGCCTCAGCCTACATATGGGATCATAGGAGGTTACTGCGGCAAAGAAGGCAGCTCTATAACATGATTTTAGTCTGGGCCTGATCTTGCTTTGAATTACATCAACATGAAGAAAGTGAGTGAAATGATAAAGGATAGCTCACAGTTACTTAAAAGAAGTTTCCCAATGTGGTTCCAGATGTGCTTTTTTATTATCCTGTCCTTTGGAGCAAGAGTCCTTCTACTGCTGATACCAAAGAACGTATATTTGCTGTTTTTTACATTGAATCTGAGTTGTTTTGCTGACAACATGTTAAAGACTGCTTGGAAATCTTAATGGAGGTTATTTCTAATGGTATCTAATGAGGAGGTCAGATCTAAAAGGGATGATATCATCATCTCCATAGCAGATTACATTTTTCCTGGTCTTTGCACAGTCACTTTAAAAACAGGAACTGGCAAGGATTTTTTTTAAAGTTTAGCAGAGGATTATTTTATAGATGCACAGTATTTCCCCTTGACAGAAGATTGAAAAATGTGAGTATTTATAAGAATCCGGTCTATAGTGGTGTGTCGATTTGATTTAGGGTTTGCTCAGGAAGACTTCACAACCTGCAAGAGACCAAATCTGAAAAAAATTAACAGACTAGTGATGGGTTTAAATCACCATGATATAGCACTGTGAGTTTATAAGAAGCAATAATGCAGTCAATAGTATTTTCTATTAGTCGGCAAAAGATGTTGGAATGATATAGACAGCAGCAATACAAAACTTCAGATGATCACCTATGAGCACTCACAATTAGGTTCTGTCACATTTTTGTTAGGTGAAGTGGCCACTAGCTGGCATTGGATTTTTTTTAGATGAAAAGGAAGATGTGGTCTCTTATTCCATTAACATGACTAACGCTTTTTTAGGTCATGTAATTTTAATCAAGGGAAGGGTATATTGGAGTACCCAGGTCTGAGCCAAAATCCTGATAGCTGTTATGCCCATAGATTTATTTTAAATAGTATGTTTATGCTAAGAGTAACAAGCAGGATACATTCATGGCTTCTGGTTGGTAGTAAGATGGCTAGTCAAGTATATAATGACTGTGTATGTTTGACAGGGATGGAAAGATGCAGTGAGCCGACAGTGCTGAGTGAAAATATTTCTGCAGATGAGCAGTTCTGTGACTCACTTGACTATGTAAATCACTTACTGCAGGAATTTATGGTGAAAAACACATGCCTAATTACCATATGATGGTCCCCTGGAAGTCCTTTTTAGCATTTACAATAGGCCAGAGAAATAGCCCACCATGGTGCTGTAGAAGGGCTATCTAAGAGTTGAAAATGGCTGCCATCAGAGGTTAAAGGGTTTAATACTGGTGGTAAAATGTATGAATCCTGGCCATTAACCATAGCTGGCTACTCAGAAAAACAGCAATATAAGAAAAATGAAAAATAAACATGAGTCTGTCTAGTTGAATTAACTAAAAACTGAGTAAAACATAATTAAACTGAACTACTAATAAATCATCTGATGTTGTCAGTCTTCAATGAATCCTTGACAGTGGGACAGTGGGCTCGGTTCTGAGCCTCGGAACCAACTCGACTGTTAATTTCAGTTTGTACCTTCCAAACTCTTGAGCCAGGCACTGCCCATAGTGCTCCTCTTGAAAATTACCTCAGGTCTCGTTTGCCGCTTTGTAGGTCAGATGTGCTTGTCCTTCTCTTGAGCCCAGGCTGATTTTGAGTAAGTTTATTTCTTTTAATACTCTTATATCTATGTATTTTTACTTAATTTTCTTCTTAAACTTTCTCTCTGTCTACTAGCTCCTCTCATATCTTAATTTGAATCTGTTTTGAGAATCTTCATCTTTCTACCTGTGGTAGTCTTTTTTTAGTAACATTCTTGGTACATTTATACCCTTTATTACCTCTTTAGATACACTTATCCCTTTTTAATTGTTTAAAAAAATCTTCTTTATCTCTATATCTCTTCATTGTCTGTGTGACTGTATTTCAGCCCTTTTTTCTCTTGTTATGACTGAAAAACAACTCTTCTGAATTTTCAGCACCAGAGGGCTCCTGAGGTTGGGGCTCTCTGGTTGAGTCCATGGTGGGTGGATTGGTCTCCTTAGTTTCAAAGCCATCCATGTCCCTTGGTGCTTCGGCCCTTGTAGCATCGACCCAGGCTTTTGCTTCGGGAGGCCACCTCCTCAATGCGGGGTGTGACCCCGGTTCCAAAGGAGTCTAATTTGTTTCTGGGCTCCCATCCCTCTATGGGGGATTGGCCTTCCGAGTCATGGAGAAGGCCTTGTCCATTGAGGACTCACAGTCCTTGCCATCCTTGTTGGGACAACTGTCTACATCACCTCGACCTGAGCCGCCATCCAACTCATCCCTGGGACAGAGGGCACAAAAGTCACAGGTTGCACCCACTTTGGTGGTTTTCTCTTCAAACACTTCCACAGATCATTCCCCTGAGGAAGTTTCCTGAGAAGAGAAAGTGCAAGAGGAAGCATTTAGACTCCCTGGAAGAGTCTTTCACCGAAGATGCTGATTTTGATGAAAGGGGAGTTTCCCCTAGGTCACCCCCAGATGATGTTTCCTTCAGTGACATCCTAGAACTACTGAAACAGAGTGGTGGCTGATCCTCCATCCAGTCTTTCCTGGAGGAGCCAATATACCTGGAGGCTTTTCATGCCCGGCCTTCTACTTCTTGGATCTCTCCACCTGCTGACAATCTCATTAAATTGATCATTCAGTGGGCATGGAAGATGCCTAATGCCATTGAGCCAATCCCCAAAAAGCCTGATTGTATCTTATAAGCCCCAAAGGATGAGCCTCACTGCTCCAAAGGAATACTCGTTGATGCCATGATGATAGCAGTGGCCACAAGAGGGAACTTGCCAAGGAAAGTCCGACTATCCATCCTGCTAACAAGGAGTCTACCAGTGGGGTTGCAGAAGAGCTCACGAGGAAAAGCTATGTTACAATGGGAACAACACTGATCATGCTTACCATTTTATTTCTTCACATGTACTAGGCTTAGCCCCCCAGCCAGACTGCATACCCACAATACTACAAGGTTTAAAATAATGGAGAGAGACGGCAATGGCTAGATTACTATACTTCTTTTGCATCACACAGTCCAGAGCTTGCATGTGAAATTACTTCAGTTCACCCATATAAACTTTTGTCATATAAGGCCAGAGTTTCAACAACAAAACATCCACACACCATCCTAATGTTTCTTGACTGACCCTGCAAAAATATATTAAGTTAAAAAGTTAAAAGATATTATGTTAAAAAAAAAGCATCCACTGGCAGTCCCAAAACACACTGCATACCTAGTATCTGTCTAATCTCTGACAGGATATTTTATTAGAAAAAAAGACATCCACAGTCAAGCAGCCTCCAAAGCACAATGCCTCCATAGTATCTGGTTAACCCTGCATGGATAGTATATAAAAAAAATTCATCAACAGACCCAAAACACATTGTCTGCCTAGGATCTGATTGACACTGCCAGGATACTGTGTTAAAAAATCCATCAACAGCCCCCAAAACACATTGCCTCCTTAGTTTCTGGTTGACCCTGCCAGGATATTTATTTATTTATTTATTTTACATTTGTTAACCGGGCTGGTCTATCTGGATACATATCCGTTTTCAGTAGAGGCCCGAGGAGAAAAGCTCCAATACACAATAGAAGTACATATTTAAATTGCAAGATTCAAAGTATTGTTACAACAAGAGAATACAGTTTACATATGCAGGAATGAAAATTTACATAGATGTTATATAAGACTAAAGGACAGACAGGAAATTATACACAAAACATTGATTTCGTTAAAGATACTGAAAAATAGACTGAAATTATATTAAAAATATATTGATATTGATATATATATTGATATTATATTAAAAATATCAACAGCAGCCCCGAAAACACAGACCACTGATACCTGTTATACCCTGCCAGTGTTGTTGTTGTGTCTTTTGGATTTCCCCGGTTAGGGGTCGCCAATGATTGGCAGTAGATTTTTACATGCCGAGTTGCCAGCCCTGATGCACAACCATCAACGAAGGTATGCCCATTCACGCATGTCTCCACACAGAAGACGCTCTAGCTGAGAATCGAACAGGACAACGTCTATCTGTGAGGCGGCAATGCTACCACAGCAGGACCCTGCCAGTGTATTATATTAAAAAGGAAAAGCATCAGCATAAGCAGTTCACAAGACACATTATCAGGATATTTTATTAAAAAGTCAACAGCAGCCTCCAAAGCACACAGACCACTAGTATCTGGTTGGCCCTGCCAGAAAAAAAAAAACTGAGAACTTAATTTTTTTGGGTGGTTAATTTAAGGCTTCTCTTACCTTAAAGTTTGATTGATCCAATCGACGGATTTCCTCTGTCTCTTGCTCTTTCCCTCACAACTTAACTCTGTCTAGTTAAAGCACAGGAAAAGAATGTGAGAGTAACTGGACTAATCAGCAGCCACATTATTATTCAGATTATATGACAGGCAGTTGACTTAACAGTCACATCGGCTTCCAATTTCCTGCAGTTTAAACCCCAATTACTTCTGGGCATCTTCGATGATGCCTGCAGTCTTCCCAATCTGGACTGTTTTAAAAAACAGTCTGGCGACAAAAAGATATATTTTTTTCCCCTAAATTGGAACTTGAGCATGCATGCGCATTGCTCCTTTGGATTTACAAACCAGTTTGCAGTTCAAATTGCTACTAGCCTGTACATTTTTTTTTAATGAGGAAATTTGGGGGGTACAGCCCAGCAGTCCAGTACTACAAGCCACCCCCAACTACAGCAAATAAGTCTCTCAGCAGCTCAAGTGTCAAAGAGGAATAAAACCCCAGCTACAGCCTAGCTGACTGGGGTTCATTTAGCAGCTTGGACAACCGATGGAGCAGCAGGGAAGGATAAGCATTATTATCCCAGGGGCAGGTGGGCAGCTTAGTGGATACTTAGAGTGTTGAATCCTAGTGGAAGCTGGGGATGGCATATGGTAGGCATGACAACATGACGGGATAAAAGTACAGAGACATGGCTAGCTGCTGTGGAGGTTGGGTGATATACCACACATCTCCATTTCATCCAGGCTAAATAAATCATGGACTTGCATATGGGGTGAGGGGACTGGAATGGGTAGGGCATAAATATCTCTGCCCGACAGATGCACAAGACGAGCAGAGCCCCCAGTGGCCTTATTCTGTGAACAGCTCTAGCAAAACACACTGGAGTCAAGTCTGGGAGTCAGAGATCAGATACTGTGGTCCCGGGCTGGTATAATGACAAGTAATGGAGGACAGGATAAAAAAAAAAGAGACCAGGAAACACGTACACCTACAGGATAGCAGACCACTTAATAATTGATGTCCTTCAAGGATGCATCTGCAGTCCTAACAAATGGGTTGTCCTGCCTCAGGCAGCCCTTCGGTCGGCCGGATTCCAAAGTCTGGGTCTGGCCTCGGCTGATGTCGCACTTCACCCGACATCATAGCTGCAGTTATCCGGGTATAAAGGCATCAGCTGACGCCATTTTCCTCAGTCTTTCTTGCCGCGTGGTGCCCGAAGCAGAAGCTGTTCGCAAGTGCCGGTCGGTCAGAACCAGAGATTGCTACTACCGAAGACTTCTAAAAAGCTAAGTACCCCGTTGGGGACTCTTTCTTGCCTCAGCCGATGTCAGAAAAAGTGAATAACTGTTTAACTTGTGGGAAACAAATACCTCATAAAGATTTCCACTCTTACTGCCTACCTTGTTTAGGCCCAGACCACGACGTAGCAGCTTGTCTAGCCTGTGCTTCCTTCAACCGACGGACGCTTAGACATCGGTCGGAGTTTGCAGAGGAGTTTTTCGGCTCCGCTTTTGCTTACAACATGCTGTCGGAGACTCCGACTTCACAATTAGCTAAAAAGCATAAGGACAAGGACCGGCACTCGCGGTCCACGGTTTCGGCCGAAACCGTGGTTAAGTCAACCGCGAGTGTCTCGGTTTCGGCTGAAACCGAGTCCTCGGTTCTTCCTTCGGCCGAAAGCTTGCCTCCTACCGAGGCCTCATCCAGCATGGCTGAATCTGTTACTGAAATTCCACCTGCTCTTACAGGTTCTCAGGATTTATCGGATACTATCCCTTTAGATATATCTACTCCTGCACGTGGAGCTGCTAGGCCCCCTGCATCCATGTCAATTAAGGCTTTTACCAGGGCTAAAGCAGCAAAATCAACAAAGACCGTGCCTGCTAAAACCCCCTCTCACAGGCCTAGCTCTAGTACTCAAATGCTTAGTCTAGCAGAGGATCTCATTTCTTTGATCAGGGGATCCAGCCTCACCCTGAAAGGGCCTCTCACCCCCCTCCAGAGAAGAGGCCTAGAGCAGAGCCCCCTGAGCCAGTTTCTACAGATTACTCTTCTGATGATTCAGAAAATTCAAACCCTCCAGAAGGCCCTTATTCTCCATATGAGGACTCTGATGCAGAAGACTCCATTCCTTCTGCCTCTCCTCCTGAGGAATTTTCTTTTGGGGAAACCTTGCATGCTATGAGGGAACAATTTCAATGGCAGGGCCAGGATTTTTCAGACTCTAAGAAAAGGCTTAGGACCTTTTTGCATTTGCCACAGCATAGGCCTTTAGCCATTCCTCCAATACTTACAGTTGTGGATGATGCATTTAATGATGCTTGTACTGCTCCTGATTCACTTCCTCCGGCCCCTGCTAAGCCCGACAGATACTACAGGGTTCCGGACACACATTATCACTTGTATAAGGCTCCTTTTGCAGATCCTGAAACTATTTCACAGGGCCCCAAGGCTGTAGCAGCTGCCTCTGCCAAAAACCCCCTCCCCTCTGAAAGGGAATCTAGGGCCTTAGAGAGATGGGGTAAAAAAGTTTATACTTCTGCTACTCTTTCGGCTAGGGCCTGTCAATTCCACATGATTCAGTATCAGGAATTTATGTTAGATCAGTTAACTAAAAAACTGTCCTCGCCTGAACCTTTAGACCGACAGTCCCTTCAGGAAATGGTACATAACATTCAGCAGGTCAGTAATCATTCCTTAAAATGCGGCTATGATGCACTGGAGGCTTCCTTTAGATCAGCTATGACTGGTACAGTGATCAGAAGGCATGCATGGTTAAAAGAGCAGTCCTTACCAGACCATGTAAAGTCAAAGCTCCTAGATGCTCCCATGGATAAACAGTTTGTTTGGCTCCCCTGCACAGCAAGTGTTGAAGAAGGTGGAAGAGAAGGCAAAATCTGTCCAGACAGTCAAGGATTTCTTACAGGTCCAGCCTCCAAGGTTTAGTAGGAACTGGCCTTCCAAGAATTGGTCCTTTCCAGACACCACTAGAGCACAGAGAGGCAGGAATAGGCGCCCAAGAGGCAGAGGTCAATCCAGAGGTGCCTACAGGGGACGCCAGTGGCAGCCTAACAACCAGCGAAGTACTGCCACAGATCCAGCCACTACCACTTCCACAGGACAATCACAGTGACTTGGCTCTGAAACCGCCTACCAGGGAACAACTAGAAGCACCCTTAGGCGGAAAGCTAGCCTTATTTTCAGTAAACTGGCATTACATTACAGGAGACAAATGGATTTTGCAGACAATAGACAAAGGTTACAGGTTTCACTTCCATACTCTACCAAGGAAGAGAGGAATGCCAAACCTACCTCCAAATCAAAAGACAAACGCTCTAGAACAAATAGACCACTTACTAAGGATGAGAGCTATAGAAAAGGTACCATCTATGGAACAAGGGCAAGGATTTTACTCCAGACTTTTCCTGGTGCCAAGAAAGGAAAACCAATGGAGACCTATTCTCGACCTGTCCGCTCTGAACACATATCTCATTGTTCCAAAATTCAAGATGCTGACCCTACAGCAGCTTCTTCCCATGCTGGGCAAGGAGTCTTGGCTGGTAACTCTAGATCTCAAGGAGGCATACCTGCACGTCCCCATATGACCAAATTGCAGAAGATACCTCAGATTTCTTGCAGGATCAGAGCATTATCAATTCTCAGCATTGCCTTTTGGCTTATCTACTGCACCCAGAGTATTCATGAAATGCCTGGCATCAGTAATGGCTCATTGCAGGCTTCAGGGAATTCAAATTTACCCTTACCTGGACGACTGCCTGTTACAAGCGGACAACAAAAACAAATTAACAAAAGATTTGAGAAAGGTCATTCACCTACTGCAAGCCCTGGGATACACAGTCAACATAAAAAAGTCAAGGCTGATACCATCCCAAAGGATAACTTTCTTGGGTGCAGAACTGGACACATCAAACCAAATGGCATTCCTCACAGCAGAAAAGCAGAAGCACCTACCACTCTATTTCATGGCATTAACAACGCAGAACCAGCTTACAGCAAGGAAAGTCCTGCAAGCCCTGGGTTACATGGCATCTTGCATAATATTGATTCCACATGCCAGACTACATATGAGGAAGTTGCAATGGTACCTAAGGAATTTATGGTCTCAGCACAAGCACAGCCTAGAAACCCAAATTCCAATAATTCCATGCCTGAAGCAAGAATTCCGATGGTGGGCTCAGGCCTGTCAATTGAACAAAGGACTGCCCTTCCACAGCCCTCAACCAAGCCAGACTATCACCACGGACGCCTCAGACCTCGGTTGGGGGCACACATGCTGGACAAGTGCATACAAGGCTTATGGACTCAAGACCAGCTGAGCCTACACATAAATCAAAAAGAGATGCTGGCAGTAAAACTGGCAATTCAGACATTCAGACCGTTTCTTCAACAGGGTCAATTGCTGATAAGGACGGACAACACCACAGTTATGTGGTATATCAACAAACAGGGAGGCACACATTCATATCCTCTATGCCGGATGGCAATGGACCTCTGGAATGTGGCCCTGAGCCTCAACATTCAGCTCCAGGCAATATTTGTGCCAGGAAAAGAAAATATACTAGCAGACATCTTAAGCAGAACTACCACGGATGCCCACAAATGGATGCTGCATCCAGACATCTTCAAATCCATTACAAGGAAATGGGGACTACCAGAAATAGACTTATTCGCATCCCCACACAACCACCAATTGAAAAAATTCTGCACAAGGACATACCACCCACTTGCTTGGAAGGTGGACTCCCTATCTTTCAATTGGGAAAACCTGACAGCATATGCATTCCCACCTCTTCCTTTGATGCACAAGGTGCTATTGAAGATCAAAGAAGATCACCCAAGGATCATCCTGATAGCTCCAGACTGGCCGAGGCAGCACTGGTACCCACTACTGAGGAGTATGTCTCGGGAACACGCATGGCCTCTACCCCTAGTTCCTTTACTGCTAACACTGAACAACTACAAAACCCTGCATCCAAACTTGAAAACACTGCAGCTAGCTGCTTGGAACATTGCATAAGACAAGATAACCCAGATTTATCTCAAAGGGTTAAAGACATTATCTTGGAGGCTCGCAGACCCTCAACAAGAAAAACTTATTCAGCAAAATGGAAAAGATATCTCATTTGGAGTGCAGCAAAAGGAGAAAATGTATCACTGGTAAACATAGCTAACATCCTGGAATACTTAGCAGAGCTTTTCCACAATGGCCTGTCCTACTCTTCCATTAAGATTCATGTGTCAGCTATTTCAGCAGAATACAACATGGATCCTCCAGTCTTCTCTCATCCTCTATTCAGGCAGTTTCTGAGAGGAATTAAAAATGTAAAACCACCAAGGAAGCCACCATTGCCTACATGGGACTTGAACTTTGTGCTAGAAAGGTTGACACTTCCCCCTTTTAAACCAGCAGCAACAGCAGAATTACAGTACTTATCATGGAAAACTGCTTTCCTGCTTGCAATCACTTCAGCAAGAAGGGTTTCTGAATTACAGGCATTAATGGCAGTACAGCCCTTCCTTATCTTCCATCAGGATAGAGTGTCCATGAGAACTAATCCTACTTTTATGCCAAAGGTGGTCTCCAGAGTATCATTAAACCAAGCAATCCACCTGCCTACATTCTTCCCCAACCCACAGAACAGGGGGGAAAGACTACTACATACCTTGGATGTGCATAGGCAATTGTGCTACTACCTGGACAGAACCAAGAACAATAGAAAAACTGACCAGCTTCTGGTAGCATATGCAACAGGAATGGAAGGAAAAGCAATTTCAATACAGACAATCTCAAAATGGATAGGAAATTGCATTAGATTTTGTTACTCTTATCATGGAAAGACAACTCCAGAAAACATCAGACCTCACTCCACAAGGGCTACAGCCACTACTACAGCTTTTTTACGAGGAGTGGCTACCAAAGACATTTTAGAGGCTGCTACTTGGAGCTCCGTGCATACATTTGCCAAGCATTATAATCTACCCTTATACTCCAGATCCCGAGCAGGTTTTGCCACTGCTGTTTTGCAAGGGATCTTAACTACACCATAATCTTCTTAGTACCTCCTCCCCAGTTTGGCTATGGTATTCTACCCATTTGTTAGGACTGCAGATGCATCCTTGAAGGACATAGTACAGTTTTGTACCTACCATAAATGTAGATGTCCGAGAGGTTTGCATCTGCAGTCAGGATTACCCACCCTCCTTCCCCTCTGTGGTACTCCTAGGGTATTTGCCCATCTCTTAGCTAGCTGGGGGAATCTATTATGGTGTATTTGTTTGTATATATGTATATACATGTTTATTTCTATTTGCTCTCTATTGTTTGGAAACATTTGCATTTATCCAAATTTAGCCTTCCTAGAGGGCACCTGGCATCTGGGGCAAGAAACACTGAGGAAAATGGCGTCGGCTGATGCCTTTATACCCGGATAACTGCAGCTATGACGTTGGGTGAAGTGCGACATCAGCCGAGGCCAGACCCAGACTTTGGAATCCGGCCGACCGAAGGGCTGCCTGAGGCAGGACAACCCATTTGTTAGGACTGCAGATGCATACCTCTCGGACATCTACATTTATGGTAGGTACAAAACTGTACTTTCTGAGCACTGGCATAGGCTTAGAGGTGCTAAACTACAAAAAGGTAGACAAATATGCTATATCCCCATCTTTCAAAATCTAAAGTTATAAAATTATTTCTGAGGTAGAACTCTGTGTATAAATACAAACATTTCATAATGAAAACCTTTCATTATTTTCATTTCTACATTTATTGCAAAATACTCAAAAAAAATAAGGACATTTCAATACTTTCCATAGAAAACTGAAACACTATTAGTAAAACAGTAGCATATTTATCAAAGTGCAACTCAATAGGCACATTTCAATGCTCATTACCAAGTACCTTGCTGGCATATGTAATCACTCAGACATGGAGAACTTAGAAAATAATGGTCCGCACCTCTACTGCTGACATACACGGAGACACTGTACCTTACCTTCAAAACAGTCAATCAGTAATATCTCAACTCAAGCAGGAACACCTTCGCAATCATTGCTACTTCCAGAAATGAATTTTGGGATACCTCCTGTGAGGATTTTTGAAGAGGTGAGTTTGAGTTTTAGGTAAGGCTACAGGTTTGCCTGTGTTATAATGGTAAACTGTGTGTAACACAATTTACAACTCTGCTGTCCAATCAAATGATCTCCAAAGATAAGTACTGCTGCTGACCATTTCTCCCTCTCTTTTTCCCAGCACACAAAGTGCGAGAAGAGAGCGAGAACCAATCAGTAGCCATCCAGTCATCCACGTCACGTACATGACTGCAGACGTGGCAGTCCGATCCCCTTCCACTTTACCATGGCTAGATACTGCATCAACTTCTGGGCATCTGTACACTGATATCTTCTCTTCTTAATCTGAACTGGTTTTACAGCAGTCCGGATTTACAGAAACTATTTTTTTTTTAAACTCGGAACTCGCCGAGCATGCATGTGTGTGCAGTTCGAGTTCCTGGACTTTAATAGCGAGTCAGTCAGACTTGCAGCTAAGCAGTATTACAAAATATTTTATTTTTTAAAATGCTAATCTTTCCTTTTTTTTTTTTTCTTTCATTTCACAGCTGGGGGGGGGGGGGGCTGCAGCCCTGCAGTCTGGTGGCATGAGCCACCCCTGGACTTTGGCTAGATTTGGGAAGTGCATTTATGCTTCAATGACCTTTACTCTCAGGTCCTTGAATTACATGGCACACTACACTAGACTACAGAGGGATCTGCTCAAGGAACTCTTGGATACCCTTGAAGGAGCAGTGGTTGAAGGGGTACAGGATAAAATTACTTCTTAGCTAGTAACCCTTGATGAAATTTCTAACTCGTCCATAAGGCTGATTGCTCATGCAGCTGAAGGGACTTCCAGAACAGCAGGTTCAGTGTTAGCCATTAGAAGGCTTACTTGAATGTGCTTGTGCGACTTTGCAGAGCCATTCAAGGAGTCATTTGTCAATGCTTTGTTTGACGGATCCACCCATTTTGGTCGCAAGGTCAAAGACACTTTAGCCAGATGTGAAAAAGGATGGTAAGACCCTTTGTGCTGTAAGCATATGTTTCTCCACTCCTCAGAGGCCCAGCTCCAGGAACCAAAGAAGTGGGAGACTATGGTTTAAAAAAATCCAAAGGGCCTTTCCAGGATTCATGTGGCAGAAACTTTCCCCAGGGCAGAGGGGGAAGTAATGGAAGATGCCGACCCAGAGGCAGAAATGGACTGGAAAACCAGGGGGTCCAGAGATTCTTTCTCTGGCACATCCTACCAGCACCCCTGAATGGGTGCCCGATTGCCCTCCTCTGAAAGCAGTCAAGGGATGATTCTCTCAGCACCAATTTGCCTGGCAAACATTAACTTTGGACAGATGGGTTCAGGCACTAATATCCAGAAGTTACAAAATACCATTATCAGTGCTACCATCATCCCAGAAGAAACTCCTGGATGTACCACCCAGTTACAGGGAAGCAGCAACTTTAGAAATTCAAAGACTACTAGACAAAAGAGTCATCCAAAAAGTCCCACAGACCATACAGGATCCATTTTTTACTCAAGGTTCTTTTTATTGCCCAAGAAAAGGGGACTGTAAACCTATCTTGGATCTCAGCCAATTCAACAAAGCAGTTCAGCAAACCAAATTCTGGATGGTCACAGTATAGTCAATACTTTCATTCTTGGAAAAGGGTGATTGGATGTGCTCTGTAGACCTTCAGGATGCTTATCACCAAAGAAAAATGGACAAAAGCTCCAAAAGGTATCTGTGCTTCTGGGTGGGAGACAGTCATTTCCAATTCAGAGTGGTGCACTTTGGTCTCCCCACAGCCCCCAGGGTGTTCACCAAATGCATGATAGTTGTGGCAGCTCATCTCAGGCTGCTACTATTTTGAGTATTTCCTTAACTTGACGACTGGCTCCTTACCGCTACCACCAAATGTCAGACCGGGCAAGAGACTACACTCTACATCTCTGCACATCTCTAGATATAATCATAAATTTTGAGAAATCAAGCTTGCAATCCACTCAGCAGTTAGAGTTTACTGGACCCCATTTAAAAACTATTTCAGTAATTGCCTCACTCAATCCAGAAAGACTTCAACGAATCAGATCACAAGTCAACGAATTTTACGAAACAAAAGGATCCCAGCAAGACTAGTCCTACAAACACTGGGCTCCATGGCAGCATCAATCGTTCTTGTTCCCCTAGCAAGGTATCACATGCGAATTTTGCAATGGCTACTTGCTTCCCAATGGTCTCTGATGCACCTACTAATGTCTCACCTAATCCTGATTACTGATTGCTGCAAACAGGATCTCACATGGTGGCGTCACTCTGATCAGATTCTCTTGGGTCGGCCATTCATCCTTCCCCATCCCTAAGCCATGGTGACCACAGCTACTTCCCAAACGGGGTAGGGAGGGCATTATCTGGGAAAAACAGTCCAAGTAACATGATCCCAATTAGAGGTCAGCTTGCACATTAATGTTCTAGAGATGATGGCAGTGCTGTTAGCGAGCATTGCAAGCATTCTAAGATGTCCTTCCTCTAGGGACAATAGCTATTCAGATGGACAACATGTTGGTAGTCTGGTACATCTACAAACAAGGGAGAACCAAATCTTACCCATTGTGTCGAGAAGCTCTCAGAGTTTGGCAATGAGTGATTTCTTCCAACTGCTTTCTCACAGCAACTCACATTCCGGGGAGCTCCAATATGATAACAGACAAAGTGAGCAGAACTATTCTCATGCATTACGAGTGGTCTCTAAATCCTGTGGTGGTGAATGAGATGTTTCATCACTGGGGCGAACCTTGCTGTGACTGTTTTACATCCCCCCAAAACAACAAGTGCAGCAGTCACTTTTCCCTAATTCCACCACTCGGGGAGTCACCCAGAGACGTCTTCTTCACAGTTGGCTCCCTGGTCTCCTCTCTGCCTTTCCCCTGACTCCCTTGATATCCCAGTTTCTAAAGAAAGCCAAAAGGTCAGAGAACTCAATAATCCTCTGGCCTCCACAAGTTTCATTTCCCTTCTATTGGCCTCATCTTCTTCAGAAACCATGGAATCTAGACTCGGCTCTAGATCTGCTGTCCCTTCCAAAAGGCATGGTTCATCTGAATATCCAACATTTTAAGCTCACTGCATGGCTTCTCCAGTTCCCTTGATTGCCAGGCATCCTTCCCTTTTTTCTCCTGTCCGGCAAATTATTGTCACTCATCACAAACCTTCTACTAGGAAGTTGTATCAATGTAATTGGGAAAAATTTGCTAACTGGGCCCTTGAAAGTGGACTAGACCCTTATACCAGTCCTATTTATAAGGTATTAGATTTCTTGGCTACCCTTTACCAGTCTGGTTCTTCTTCTTCAACAATTAAAGTTCATCTAGCCACACTTTCCAACTTTCATACGGGTTTTACTGGTGCATTTGTAAAGCATTTTTAAAGGATCTCCTAATGTTAAGACCTCCAGTTAAGGAACCCATTTCTCCTTGGGACCTAACTTTAGTTCTTCAGGGCCGGATTTTCCATAGCTAGCGTCATATAAAGGATACATATCTGGTCTCTATTATATCTATTATTTAACTAAAAAGTCTGCCTGTCTGTCTTCAATGTTGTGCAAACTCGATCTGAGGTAATTTCAAGAGGAGCACTATGGGTAGTGCCTGGCTCAAGAATTTGAAAGGCACAAACTAAAATTAATGGCTGAGTCAGTTCTGAGGCATAGAACCGAGCCCACTGTCCCACTGTCAAGGATTAGTGAAGATCGACAACACAAATGGAACATTATGGTAAGAGATAAATTCTTTTTTTTCTCCAAATTTATTTAGTAACACTTTTTCAGTTGTAAACCAAATCATTGTTTTAATGTTTGATACGACATGTAAACAATCATCAATCTCTTTTTGATTTCAAATTATATTTTCAACATTATGTACTATATTATTAACTATCAGTATACTACTAATTTTACTCTACAATAACAATTAATTCTAAACGGCATGTTCCATCTCAAATAATTATTTTATTTATTAAACATTTTACTAGTCATCTGGTGTAAAATATATCTTATGTATGATCTTCCAAGTAACTGCCCTTCTGCAGAAGTTATAGTCTATGACTAAATGTACATGCATGTATAACTCAGGATAAAAATGCAGATTTCTTAGATGATACAACTAACAATGGTTTATCACTTTCACGAAAATGTGGATAGTCTGATTTAAATAATTCTAATATGTATCTGAAATATTTCTTCTATATGGTACTATTATTTTATGTAGTTTCTCTACATGTGTCTATATTGTTTGATCGAAGGTCACTTCAGCGAACCTCCATTCATCAAACAAAAACCCTCAAATGCTCACTTAGGTGAACGTTCTCTTCACTGAATGTGTTACACGGGGAAAGTAACTACTTGCCCAACACTTCCCTGTAACACACAGCAGAGTATTTTAAATGCAGCCACACTCCTTCTAACTATATATACTATCTCCAAGATCACACCACAGTGGGGAAAAGGGCAAATTCCTTATGTTGGCTAACTAGTTCCTTTCTCTGTGTACATCCTTCTCTGATGTGAACATTCGTTGAAGTGAACATTTGATGAACGGAGGTTTGCTAAAGCAAACCTTTGATGAGCCAATATAGACCATCTTTACATATCACTGGGATTATTTTCATCAGGTGTCAGGTGCTCACACAAGATGCATGCACTGGAAGAGATTATTTTATAAGATTTCTCCCTTCTTTGTGTTTGTGTGACTGTGGAGTTAGTATTTGTATATTTTAGAGGATGTGGGTTCTCGCCCTTCACATTAAGATGGTGCAGAGGGGCTTGCCTATGCAAAACCTTCTTACAGCTTACATTTCTAGTGTTGTATGTTTCAGGCATTATTTTTCAGCATTGTGGCATATTGTTTTTTTTTGCATTCATGTTTCAGTAATAGAACAATGTTAAACAACTGGGATAAAATTGATTTTTATTAATATCATTTTATATAATTTAAGAAATTATATATAATTTACAAACTCAACATGGATACAACTGGCAGCAAAAATTTCAAATCAACAATTAAACCAAAAACAAAAAGGTTTTCTTGAACAGAGAACCGAGTCAAGCTTTTACTGTTTAGCTGTTTAAAACAAAAACTTCTTCAGAACATTGTTTGTCTTCTAATTATAAATTCTGTTTGGTCTTTGTTAATTAATCATTATAATGTTGATACTAACCTTATGGTTTTAATTGAAATAAACAATATGTAGTCTTACTTTAATAACTATAAAGACCTATATGATGGAACATACTTCTATCTTGTTATTGCTTTAATGCAGGACTAGTTTATGTGTATTTCCATGAAGGAGGTATCATGCTATTATGTTGTGCATCTAGGAAAACTTTTTAAATTATTTAACATTTTGAAGGAGCAGTTTATAAATCTATAATTCCATCCTCTATCAATATGTGTCTGTATTCCAAAAACAAAAATAAAATAAATCAGAATCTGCATATTTATTAACGTATTTAAAATCTATCATATTAGTTCAATTTCTAAATATTTTAGAAGCAGCTGAATATCTTAATTCTTTACTTGCACAGTTATCTTCTCTATTCAAAATACAGTTAAAACCACCTACTAATATTAGATTATCTCTTATGTCATCCAAAAATGTATCAAAGTATATCCTTAGAAATTTTGCCCCATTTCTTGATATCCAGCTCACGTTTGCTAGAGTAATAAATCTGTTTTGAATTTCTGTAAGTGCTGTTGCAAATATTCATTTTATGCCATTACATGTGAAGATTGTTTCTAGTATAACAACACTACTTTCCATAGAATAGCAATAACTCTTCACATTTCTTCAAAAGATGAGTTTACTAAAATTGTGAATTTTTCAATTTAAATTTCTTCAAGTAAATGTGCTTCCTGTAACAATATTGCATCCTATTTGTTGAATTTATGATATGTATTAAGTCTTCCTCATTTACAGCCTCAACTTAATCCTTTGATATTTAATGATGAGGCTGAAAATTTAGTGATATAAAAACCAATAAAGTCTGCACGTAAGGGGAACTATAACGTCATAAGATATGTACACTTTTAACAAACAAAATACATTTTAGATCTCTCTAATCTTATAAAAAAAATCTTAATCTTCTTTAAACACTCTAATTTCATAGTCTAATGTAAATCCAAATAAACTGCCTTCAGCTCTACATCTCAGCTATTAAACTAGTTTTGCTAAATGCTTGTTGTACATAGAATTAATAGTCGTTCATAAATTTTAGGTTTACTATTGTTTATTCGAATGGAAAAACATTTTCTGTTCAAATAAATGAATAGTAATATCGAAAGTAAAAACACCTAGCATTGACGTTGAACCAAATGCTCGACCAATTTGACTCGACATTGCTGTCAAAACCACCATGTGATAGACATATAGGAGCTGATGTAAATCAAACTCCTATACGACAAATCACATTTTTGCGGGGGGGGGGCAAGCCACCCTACATCCCCATGTTGGGGCTGTGCCCCCACACTCCCCTCCTACTTATATATTCTAACTCCTCTTATCTACAAAATGCGGAATACTCTTAGAATGTGGAACAAATGGGCAAAATGGGGAACATTTAGTATTAACTTTCTAACTTCAACGAGGAAGCTCACAGAATGATGAAAAGTACTTTTGATGAGATAATATTTGTCAGTATTATTTATTATGGATATTGGTTTAAAATTTTTAGTAGTGAATGTGTGACTGAACCTTCCTATCTTGCTCATCAATGAATGTGGACTTTTTTAAGAGGAATGTTCTTCATAATGAACTGTATGGTGTTAGGGTCAGGGACAGCATTAGCATTAGCATTTTGGTTAGGGTTAGAGTTAGATTTAGGGTTAGACCTCTGGATAGGGTTAGGGTTAGCACACATGTATAGTAGAGTGCAGGGAGACACCCTCAGCACACTTCTCATGTATCTGCATATTAAAGTGAAAAGGAATAGGATAAATTCACCAGAACAAATCTCACTTACACATTTCCCCATTGTGTCCACTATTGGTACAAGTCTCATGGAATTTCTAAATTGTCCTGGAAACTCTTCTCTGTTGATTATCTGGAATGTAATCAAACAACAGAATCCTAAAGCAATGATCAACAGTGACTCACTATACCTTAATGTGGGACACAGTATAGTCTCAGAGTGGAAAATTTAGACTAAACAGAGATATGTAGCATGTTTCATGTGTGTGTGTGTGTGTGTGTGTGTGTGTGTGTGTGTGTGTGTGTGTGTGTGTGTGTGTGTGTGTTTGTGTGTTTGTGTACCTGTCCATCTGTCTGTTTTCAATTTTTTTTGATGTAGCGTGTTTTGTTAGAGTGTGCATGTGACAAAGAATGATACACACACACACACATATATATATATATATATATATATATAAAATATACATATATATATATATATATATATATATACACACACACACACACACACACACACACACACACACACACACACACACACACACACACACACACACGAGCATATATATGCAATTAAACCTCTATATGTGCAATTATATGAATATTTATTTACTTTTATTTATTTATTGTCAGTTGTTAACCAGGTTGGTCCCACCATACCTCTCAATCTGGAAACATCAAAAATCTGGACAAGGCCCATGAAAAATAGGTACAAATCTGTACACTGATTGACGTAAACTTTGCATACATAATTAAGTAACACCACCCACTCCAATGGAATTGTGGGATACCAAATTTCAAATGCAAACTGAAGAACAGGCAACCAAAATATGGTACCAGAGTCTCCCTGCAGCCATTCCAATGTCCCATTACCTGGCTATTTCACCCCATTTACCATAAACACTAATGTGTGCATACTGCTTTACTTCTACAATGATTATTTGGATTTTATTTTTACATTTTATAGCACAATGCACAAACACTAATAGATATCTGCTAAACAAAGCAGCACTGTCTCACAATGAAAATAGACTTGGAATTGAAACTTTTCTGCCCTTGAAACTCACATTTATTGAAAGAGTATTGAAACCCATACCACATCCAAAGAATATGCATCTGGTCAGCAGTGGATAAAGATTACCTTTGGGCTGTTTTCAAAATGCAGGCCCCTGGCTTGCACACAAAACAAGAAACATACATGCATTCTTTGATACACCTTCCTGACATTATTAAATTATGTTCCTTGTATAATACAGCACTCTTGTTAGACTTAAGTTAGAGACCATTTTAAAATTTATTGTTTGAGCATTTTTCCAGTAGGCAATGAAACCAAATGCATGAATCAATAATGACAAAACTGTCCAATTCAGAACATTTCTATCATAAAAGTCTACTTCCATTTATAATTAATAAGTTTTCAACAGACAAGCAATGTAATGTTACCATCATGTTTCAAGGTACTTATAATATGCAGCATGCTTGTAGTTAGTTGTACAACCTAGCTGGATGACTGATGGTGTTATCAGGTCATAAATGGAAAAGATACAGAGATGAGAAGAGTAAAACAATGTAGGTATAAAATTATTGGAACCAAACAGAAACATACTGAAGCTGATACCAAGATTATGGTATTTACCCCACTAGATAAAAAAATATGTCACAGCTGACACTGTACATAGGACTGGTAAGATATTGCCAGGATTTACTACATTACCTCACTAAGGTACTACCTTGGAGCAGTTATCACAGACATGTTATATTCCACACTGCTAGAAACTATATATGAAGTGCACCCTGAAGAAAAAGTAAAAACCCTTACTCAATGTTTTGTGTAGTCACCCAACTCTGATATTGAAATTAAATAGTTTGACACTTTGGCAAAAGTTATTTTGGATATCAGTGTGCCCTGATACACCAGAGCCATTACCTATGAATCTTCTTTAATGGCCTTCATCTTCATCACATAGTGTATTTATATTAAAGTTTTGGATCCTTCCAGTGGCTCACAATTCCTAAATACAGTGGCTAGGTATTCAAACTAGCCAGGAGTACAGCAAGGTATCAGAGAGGGATACAAAGACAACAGAAGTATGGCAAGGTATCACAGGGGGATGCAAAGACAAGAGAAGTACAGGCGTAGAAAATTGATAGAATAACAAGTTTTGCATTAGCATGAGTTTTCTGAAGGGTGTCAAGTATAACACCCAAATGTTTATCAATTTATAACGTCAATATTTAATGATTTGCCACTAATTTGCCATAAAACTACAATTTTATGAAAAACAGATGAAAAATAAGAGGCAAAAATCTGGACATTATGCAAAATCTGTACAGTTGAGAGGCAGAAAGTGCTGACCAGATACTATAGAACTGGAAGAAGGCAAATAAGGCTGGCTGCTTCTCTGACTATTTCTCAGACTACACTTGTGATGTAGACCATCACACATGGAAAAGACCCTTAATCAATTTAGGAAATATTAAACAGGTGGAAAGTCCATAACCAATTATTAGACAAATGAACACAGAAAAGCACTCTAGACAAACAAGATGATTCCCCAGAATTAATGACTACCCAGCATCTAAACTTTGTCAGGCTACATAAAGCCCAGAGCTTCACCCAAGATAAATTCTGGCCAGATCTTTATCCACAAAAAGAGACATCAGCTGATTCCTGTACAGACTAATGTCTTTCTCCATCTAAGTTCCACAATGCATTCTCTGTGCTAATGTTTTCTCCTTTACAGTCATATCCCTACTTATCTAAGCAGCTTCAGGTATTCAGTTTAGCTCCAAAGACTTAAAAGCAGAAGAAAAACTTAACAGTTACAGTTCAACTTGAAAATGTAACAGCTCAAAAGCAGTTGCACACACATTAACAGCTCAAAACTTAACATCAGCTTCAGTTCCCCCCTTGAGCAGGTTCAGTTCACACACAGGTATCTTATGAAAACTTAACGGCTCAGAAGCAGTCGCACACACAGGAAAGCAAAGCAGTTAAGCAAAAATACCTGAGCAAGCAGTCACTCAGTACACAGGTATAATTAAAAGCAATTGCAGTTCAGCTCCACCTTGAGCAGCTTCAGTTCACACACAGGTATCCTATGAAAACTTAATGGCTCAGAAGCAGTCGCACACACAGGAAAGCAAAGCAAAGCAGTTAAGCAAAAATACCTGAGCAAGCAGTTGCTCTGTACACAGGTATCCTTAAAGCAATTGCAGTTCAACTCCAAAGACTAAAAAGCAAAATAAAATGAAAAATTAATGGCTCAAAACTTAACCTCAGCTTCAGTTCCCACCTTGAGTAGCTAAAGACTTAAAAGCAAAATAAAACGAAAAACTAGCGGCTCAAAACCTAACCTCAGATTCAGTTCCCACCTTGAGCAGCTTCAGTTCACACACAGGTATACTACGAAAACTTAACAGGTCAGAAGCAGTCAAACATACAGGAAAGCAAAATAGTTAAGCAAAAATACCTGATGAAGCAGTTGTTCTGTTCAGCTCCAAAAGCAAAGACTTAACACCATTAAAACAAAAACTTAACAGCTCAGCAAAAGCAGTAATTTCCATGCATGCCCCTTGAGCTCAGTTCCGACAGGCTGACAGAGCTGACATAATCGCGCATGTGATGACGTCACTCCAAAAGCATGAAAGAAAAAAATTCAAAAAAATTGGGAACGAAGGGGTGCCATTTGGGAATCCTGGTACTCCATTATTTGGACCCCAAAACTCAGTGAAAACTGAGCAATTTTGCACAGTTGGGAGTTATAGTAGTCAGTAGTGAAGATTTGTAATCAAGCATCACTTGCCAAAATGAACTCTTTTCATCCAAGACAGAAAAAACAGTGGCATTTAGCATCATGGCAGCAACCTCTTCGACTGTACGCATAAGATGATGAGGCCTCTTTAATGCTTTATTCAAGTCTGTTGGGTCAATGCATATTCTTATTTCATTAGAGCTCTTCTTATGAGCAAACACTATACAAAATACCCACTCATTTGGGTCTGTGACTATACAAATCACACCTTGCTGCACCATCTTATCTTTCTGGACCTTGAATTTGTCCTGCGTAGCTATCGGAACTCTTCTCACTGGTCTGACCACTGAACTTACCGCTGGGTCTACTTTCATGGAGTACACAACTGGAAGTTTGCCTAGCTTTCCATTGAAAACATCAGCATACTCTGAGAAAATAGCATTGGTGAAGCTGGAACTAGGACATGTGCTTACATGAAGGACTTCTTTGGTAAAAGAAAGCAGTTTCATTCTTAAACTGTCTCTGAGACCTAATAATGACCACACAGGATTTCTGACTACATAGAATTGTAAGCTGTAACTGTTCCCAGCCAAATAGTATGAAAGCATTACTGAGCCTTCAGTTTGAATCTCTTCACCTCCATAAGCAACAAGCTTTGCACAATCAGCCAAATTAAGTTTCTCACCAGCTCTTACTCTAGCAAATGTTTCTACTGACAAACATTAGACTTTGATCTGGTGTCTACTTTAAGCTCTGTGGGCATACTATTGATCAGGACAGTACAAAACACTTTGCTCTTTGCCAGCAAATTTATTGCATTAGCCTTTTCACTGACTACTGATCTGATACACCATCTACATAGAAAGTAGGGATACAGCTTTCTACATGATCAGCTTGCTTTTTTGAGTAACCTTTCTTGGTAACTGAATGGGGCTTGCTTGATTTACAAAACTTTGGAAAGTGGTTCCATTTTTTACACTTGTGTCATTGCTAGCCAAATGCTAAGCAATTCTCTCTTTTAGCTCATGATTGGCACCACAATTACGACATTTAACAATAAAACTTGACTTGGGTTTTGCTTATCCACCCTTATACCACACTGAACATGTCCACTTAGCTGATCTAGTCTTAGAACTTGCTGGAAAGTTATGGGTTCTCCCTGGAAAACTTGCAGAGGCTGCAGCTGCAACATGCTTAGGCCTGTTTCTGTTAGCCACATGCTGCATGCTGTCTATGTTTGCTCTAGAGGCTGCTGAAACCATGCTTCTATCACTTGCAAAGATACGCTTGTGCCTTTCTGTAAGCTCATGGATTTAACAAATCTCTATACCTCTGCTCAACATTAAATTACTGTTATGAAGAAAAATCTTTCTCACTGCAGCATTAGTAGCACCACATACAAGTCTGTCCTTTATCAGCTTGTCTTTCAAATCATCAAATCTGCACATTTTAGCTTTATTTATCAAGTCAGAGATATAAGCTGGAAATGTTTCTCCCTGCTTTTGATCTCTTGTATAAAATAGGTGTCTCTCCAATGCAACATTTGTCGGGAGGTTACACATTTCTCTAAATTTACATTTCAACCACTCAGGGTCCTCTCTTGATTCAGCCAGTACAACAATATGGCAGTTCCCCCTCTCCTACATATATCACTGGTGCATACACAAATGAACATTCTCTTTCAGTGGCGTCTGACCCCAGTAAGTTAAACAGAATGAATGCCTTTATATGTGCATCTTTGTCAGAAAATATCATATTCCTGCTCAAATACTCTCAAATTCTCTGCAATATTATGATCAAATGCAAGTGGACTGGGTCTGTGAAATGTCTCTGCCATATCAACACACAGTAGTGAAGGGCCTTAAAATTATGTATGAACATACACACACATATGTGACAGAAATATATGCCAGAACTTGTAACTATGCCCAATAGCATAACAGACTCTTTAAAACAACTGCACTTTGCAAAATAAGTATCTGTAGCACAAGAGCACTTGGAAATCATTGTACTTTGTGAAACCACCTGTATCAGTGTAAAAAACACTTTGAAATAACTGCACTATGTGAGTGAACTGTACACGGCACAAGAAACTTTTCAAAATGGCTGTACTTTGTGAAATAACATTTAGTTTAATCAGCAATGCATTTTATGCCTTTCATTTGATTAATAATGCTTTTAGTTCCTTATGAATGCTTTGTATTTTTTTTTTTTTTTTGCAAAATAAATCATTTGTGCGAGTTTTGTTTATCTGACTTTGTTTCTGGCCTCTTTTTAATTGTTTAAGCACTGTTATCACCCAGCCTGCTCAATATACCTTCACCGTCAACTCTGCACCTCGTGGCCTGAAGAAGTTGTACTCTTAATCCCAGTTCTGACACCATGTTGCTCGTCTGGTCAGGATAAAACAGACGAACAGTTGTGGGTTTGGTTCAAGCAGCTTTATTATGTGTAAACACATCAGGATCCAGGATTAGCAACTTAAACTTCAATAAACTTATAAACAGACTGCCTACCACACTCATGCATGTCAACACTCTGGCATTTCTCTGAAAATGGCACTGCTGCCTGCACGTGGTCATTATTTACATGCACGTGCCTACACTTAGAAATCCTTCTTAAAGTTACAACAGATGCTCTGTTCTACAGACATGGAAGAGTTGAAGGCCATTTTTTTTATTTTTTTAAGAACATAGAGATACCTTCACATTTAATGCTCTCATCTAATGTAGTGGGACTGGAAGAGTGATAGGCATTGAAGCCCTGCACTAATGGAGTTCTTTCACCAGTCTTAAACCAGGTCTCTGTGACAATGCATATATTTATGTTTTCCATGGTAAGTTGTAGATGTAGAGTTTTTAAGGCTCATAGCATTGAACAGCAATTCCTTTAAGGTGTTTTCATTCTGTTTAGTTCTTTTGGAAACATAAGAAAATTGACATTGCCTAAAAAGACATGGTAGGTGTGCATTATCACACAGCTAGTCATTACATGGTTTACCTGCTCCCTTGTCCTCAAATAAGTTTCAAAACTTAGTGGCAAGACATCTGTACCACTCTGTAAATTAATACATTGGTCATGGCAGGTAATAACCTTGTTTTTTATGCAGTCACGTTTCATGCAGGGGCTGTCAGGGACATGTTCCCTGATTGCTGTTCTGTAGTTTTAAGGGGGTGTCTGTAAATCCAGATATATTTATTTAGTTATTTATTTATTTACTTTTGATGACAGAATCCATCTGTAAAAAAATGAATTCTACCTTTTCATCCTGGTTACAAACTATCTTGGCATTTTATCTTTTGGTAACCATGTAGAAAATAACATCTATTTCAAATCTTACTGACACTCACAGGGAGCATTATAAGTTCTGACAAAGTTAAACAGAACTGTTAAGGTCCAAACAGGGACAGCATGATTAGGCATTTTATTCAGAGTTAGTCCTTTGGCTTATACCCCCTGAATACCAGGGCAGGCTCAGCCACTTCTTCAATCCTGAACTCAATAAAGTTGATATTGGAGAGTAAACAGAAGAATGAACAAATGTAAAACTTTTCTAAGCCAACAAATCTAAATTAATGTGAAGAAAACAATATGTAGGACATTTAAGTCATCTCTAAAAGCCATTACATAGATGCTTGTGCTCTTTCTTTTATCTGTATTTTATGAAATTTATCAGGACCTTAATTAAGCCATTAGGTCAAACTGGAAGACATGGCCATTTTATATTCTTGCACTGTATTCCTATTATGATCTGGTCCAAGCTGTGATCCATAAGGACAAAAAAAAAATATCAACTTTTTTACAATCTTCTAAGAACTCTTTCATAGACATATTTGTGCTCACTGTTTCATCATTATTTAATGGGTTTGCTCTTTTTATTTTGTCTCCAGTACCTCTCTTGTTTCACTCACCACTGTACCTTTCAGTCTTTCTGATAGCATCATGTTATGTGTCACTGATTAACACAAATTATTTGAATATCTTCACTTCTCAGTTTCCATCTGCTTTTTTGTTTATTTTGTTCATTACTTTTTTGCTTATGTAACCATATCTGCGCAAGAACCTCCAATTATCCACTTCCCATTTTAATGCTGAGTTGAATAGACATGTTTTATATTTTCTTGGCTCTCTCTGCTTACATTTTTTAGCTCATTCTACTTTACAAACTCTATCCCCTAGTTCAGCACAGTTCACAAAGTTCTATTCCATACTCAAGAACCTATGTCCTCCTTTATGTCTTCTTTACCTTTTCTTTTCCAACCTTCTCTATCTCTACCTTCCACCACATATGCATAATTTCAGCTAATTTGTATTACCTATGTTCCTTCTTGGTCCTTGCATCTCTTGAAAATTGTGTAATTAAGGTGTGTATTGGTATAATTGTATTAAGCATTTGATTTCTTGTTGCATTGGAACCTAAAAGTTGTTACTGAAATTGATACATTGTCCTTTGTTTTTCCATGAATGAACCATTATTATTATTCATTATTCCAAGTTCATTATCCTATTTATATTTTTGTCATGTATTTCTTTTTTATAGGTTTTATCTTTTGAGGTAATTATGCATCTTAGTTTATCATTATCATATAACAATAAATAAAATAAAGATAGTCCCCAGGATTCAGTAAACTCTGTGTCAGAACAGCATTATTTGGACATGGAGAGGACTGTATCCATGCAAGAGCAGCAGTAGCAGTAGCACGCCTTGCATATTCATAAAGGTGCACTACTGTTACGGCTATTTGGACACTGAGTGCAGGGGGCATGTCTAAGCAGTGCACACACATGTAACCTGCCCCTGCACTCAGAAAGTGTCATACAGCACTTTTTAAAAGTATTTCAGTGTCCGAGGACACTGAAATGAAATAAAATAAGTATTTCAGTGTCCACAGACACTAAACTAGCTAGAAGAGCAAGAAATAATTCTGCAGAATGCCCAGATGCCTGCCTCACATACTTCACACCCCCTAGAGCTAGAGCAATACAGCTGTACAAAACCATAAATAATGGGGGGACAAAGGCAAAAAAATAGGGACACCCTTTAAATGTTGCACTGACAAACCCAGAAAGGTGATAGAAAAAAAGGTTTGCAGTAGCATGGACTTCTGCAGGGTATAAAGACTGAAACACAAATGTCTGCCATGTGAAAGTACCGTATGGCCATAGCCATCAACTGTACAGGTTTCTGCAGAATGCCCTGCCTGCTGCCATCACTCTTAACCTCCTAGAGCAAGAAGCCATAAATAAAAGAGGGACAAAGGAAAGGACAACACAGCACACACAATAAATTTCAAAGAATAAAACCCAAAAACCCAGAAATAAAATATAATACAGCAGCACGTATCCTGCAGGGCACTGGTATGACTGAGACTGAAACACAAATGTGAAGCCATGTGAACAATGCCCATGCCCATCAACTTTAAGTTTCTGCGCAGCCAGATGCCTGCCTTACATACTTCACTTCACAACAACAAGCAGCAAAAGCTGTACAAAGCCATAAATAATGGGAGGACATATGCTAGATGCCCTCACATTTCGCTCCGACCTCCTAGAGCAAGAAAGCTGTACAAAGTTATAAATAATGGGGAGAAAAAGGCACACAAACAGGGACACACTTCAAGTATTGCACTGGCAATCCCAGAAAGCTGACAGAATAAAATAAATGAAATAATAGCAGCTTGACTAGGGTATAGAGACTAAGACTGAAATACAAATGTCTGACATGTGAAAGTGCCATACAGCCATAGCCATCAACCGTACAGGTTTCTGCAGAATGCACAGATGCCTGCCTCACATACTTCTCATCCTCCTCGAGCAAGAAAGGTGTACAAAGCCATAAATAATGGGGGACAAAGGCACAAAAATCGGGACACTTTTTAAGTAATGGACTGACAAAACCGGAAAGCCGATAGAATAAAAGGGTTGCATTAGCATGGATGTCCTGAAGGGTATGAAGTCTGAAACCCAAATGTCTGTCAGTATGTTCTGACTTAAATCCTGAAAGATTTGCTAATGATCTGCTAGAAAACCACAGTCACATTTTCTAAGTTTGTAAGAGCAATAACTAAAATCTGTCCCTTTGTGTCCCTTTACAATTACCCATACTGTGACTGACAAGGAGTGCAGATACATGTTAATAAAGTGGGTTTATGAATTTTTTTTTACGTTCTAAGGTATGTTTAAGCATAGTTGAGTGGGTGTGCAGGTTATGGCCCTCTGCCTAGCATTGCTTAAGCATTTCATAGGAGATAAGTAAAAATATACAGCTGAAATCCTCATGCGAGATAGTGTAGTGGGTAGAGTCCTGGCTTTGCATGTAGGCATTTACAGTTCAAGTACCAAAGTAACACACTTTATTTTTACATGGGAAAGCAGTGTTAAAATTACTAATTTAATTTTAAATGATGTAGTAATTGATATTTGTTAACCAGGGTAGAGTAGCTGGTCTAAAATGTAAGTGTGAGTGCACATAACATGTGAAATCACCTACTTATACACAAGTGTCCCTCACAGTATAGTCACACCTCATGGTAATGTAATGAAAGCAGATGGATGTCATGCAAAGTAAATCATATACACTTACTAATATGTCAGTAATGATTATGAGATTATCCTAATTTGTTTGTGTCTTTCGGCTTTTCCTAGTTAGGGGTTGCCACAGTGGAACTCCGGTCTGCTAATGATTAGCAGTAGATTTTTACATGCTGGCTTGCCGGGCCTAACGCACAATCTTCACCAAAGGAACGCCCATTCATGCATGTCGCCACACAGGAGATGCTCTAACTGAGAATCGAACGGACAACATCTAACTGTGAGGCGACAATGCTACCACAGCACCACCACTGCAGCCCTAATATTTTTCTAAAATGAAAAGTGAGCAATGGTTAGCAGTGCTCAGCTAAGCTTAGCTGGTGTAAGTATTGCTTACATGTGAATGCTAAGCAGCAGTCAGTTCAGCTAAATGGATTTGCACAGAAATAAGCAATGCTCAGCAATTACCCCTTTAAAAACTCTTTTCAAACCAGCTTAGCAGGGGAGCTCTTGGCCCAATTAATCCAAGATGCTTGGGACTGTCATGCTCCAGCAGTTTGTAAGTATCCCAGATATAGCTTACCAAATTTTAGCCTGAATATGTGATACACAGCTATGCATAATGTTTGTTTGATCTACAGCTGCAACACAGGAACATGGCCCATGCAGACAGATGGACAAGGATGCACCAACAGGCTGGTGAGTCCAGAACTATCTTGCAGTATATAGTGCCATAAAGTAGAAGGAGTATATTGATTACTGCCAGTAGGTAGATTGTATAATGTGGTTAATGAATAAAACATGTCTGTCACACTAATACTTATCCACAGGATGTCCATTAATAAAAGTGTCAATTCACTGTAATAAAAATATACAAAAACGGTTGTGTTTACTCTGGTATGTTGATGAAGAAATAGAATGTGTACAGTTATTTACAGCAAATATGGCATTGACAGCATGAAATAACTGAGGCTGTTCTGGAAAATAGCTAGTATGCATTACAGTCTTGTGTTAACCTTTGCTTTCCATATTATATTAATTCAAAGGAGTAATGCATAGTACAATATCTATCTGCCATGCATGAATTTCAGGATTATGTCAGACTGTCCAACCCAGGGAGTAATATTCAGAAATCAGTCATTCAAGAAACAGCAGTTCCCCAGTAGCTCAGTGTGATGGAAAATAGCATTGCTGTTTGTTTTAGCACACCCAGACATGATTCGAATCCAGGGAGTGGTATTGAGATGTGTGCATATATACACAATAGAAGCCCTGAAGATTTGTAGAAACAATCAGAAAGTGTTCACAGACATTTTCCCCACAAGTCTCATTGGTAAAGAATTGTGTATAGTAACTGCATGAAGGGTATACTAATACACCTGAATAGATGTAGAAACATTCAGAAAATGTTAACAATATTCTCTCCACAGGTCTTACAGGTAAAGTAACGTGTATAGTAGCTGTATGAAGGGTATACTAATACATGGTGTACAACTGTTCCACTGTCCAACCTCATATGCCTGAAAATGACAAAGGATAGATACATACATCATACCCTCTCCCTGATACATGTCTCTCACGTGTCATGCTGCCATGTCTAGTGGCCACTGCTGCTAGTCACCTTGGACACAGATAGGAATCCAGGTGAACTATGCTAGTAGCAGACTCACACAACATCATTGCAGGGTACCCTGTCTTTGTTAAGTATGTAACCATGACATGTACAAGCCCCCTCCAGTAAAATAGCCACAGTTTACCCAGTCTGCACCATACCATTACAGGTTGACAGTCTAACAGGTATGTATTTACCAAAGAAGCTATGAGCCATATGTAGATGTAAAGTGAAGGCAGGCCTGCAGAGTATTGAGCAGTGCTGTTATGAAAAATAGAAGCTGATACAGTTGTTAATGAACCTTTCATTCTCTCCCCTCACCTGTCATCTGTATCAATAATTATACTACGGGTATGTTGTTCTCAAAACCTATTGTTGGGACATGTGTTCTATTATTTTCATATATTTCATTAGTTGCATATTAACATACCATGTTCAAGTACCATTATTGATGGCCTGTTGCCATCAATGTAACTTGCATGCTGTTAAAATGCTTACTGTTGTTGCATTCATGCATGTTTTCAGTTTACTATGCAACTGTTTCAGATCTGTTGGTTTGGGTTAATGGGAACACCCACACATGCTGTTATAACTAATTTTGAAATGTGTTGTTCATAGCTAACCAAAATATCTTGGAAAACCACAAAACCATAGCACATTTGGGAAGGCAGATCATGGCGGATCCACCTGTCCCACCCCATCTGGCCATGGCACTGGGCCCCAGCACATCTGGGATCTAACCTGGAACATCCTCCTCTGCTGGTCCTGCACCACCTTCAGGTGGAACCACCTTGGGGGACAGGGGCAATCCCCCCAGAGTGTGGGTGCGGAGAGGAGCCCATCACCCGCCGAAACTTACATTGTATGGTGTGCAATGTTATCCACTCAGAGTTGGGTGGGCAGCTGTGCCAGATGGAGAGCTGTCTGGTGCACCTCGAGGGGCAGGCTGCCCCTCCTATCCAGCCCCCTGCACAGCCACCTTTGGGGCTATGAAGGTGCAGTGGTGACTGCCCATCGGTGTGGACCTCAGTCCCACTGTATCCATTTGGGGACTCATCGACCTCTGATTCCAAACCACCCTCCCCTTCCAAGGTGTTTACCCACCTCATGTGTCATATACCACCCCTGTCAGCTGTCTTGTCTGTCTTGTCTACCTGCAAATGCTACTTATCCTACCCAACCTACCTCCCCAAACATACCTATAGCCCTTCCCTAACATCCCACTCTTACCTGAAAAAAAAAGGGCATCTGTCCTGCAAAAAAAAATATTGCCCATACATAGCTAAACATTTTGCACCCATATACAGTGAAGTTAATCCATGTACCCACAAATCATCCTACAAATGTCTGTTGTCAACACCCCTCCCTGTAGTGTGTGAGGTTGCAAATTCCAAATTCTACACATTATTCAAAGCTGTTGCTGCAGAACAAATTTAGAGCTATGATCCTTTCCTGCACCCATCCTGCACATTCCTAGCTTGTTTTCCTAATGTTTTACCCCCTGCTTGCCCTCATTTTAGCACTTTCCTATCACACTTTTTTCTTTTCTTTAATTAAAGTTAGAGCAGGTGTAAGTGGGAGTAAGCGGTGCTAAGTGAAACTAAGACGGCTTAACCGTCTCTTAGCATCGCTTAGCTTCATGCAAAAATGTGCAAACCCGCTTACAACTGCTTAAAAGTGCCTTAATCACTGCCTCAATTGGGTCTTTATCACATAGTCGAAGTCTTATAACTTCGAACATGTAATGTTTGAACCATTATGTTCGAAGTTACAAAACTTCGACTATGGATTAAAAAAAACAGGAAAAAAAACTGTTTTAAGCAGAATGGCACACCCCCTCTGCACCACCCATGTGAGGGCTGTGCCCCCCACCCCCCTCTACTTAAATATACCAACTCCGAGATCACACCCTATTGAACAAAATGGAAACCTCCGCTTATGGAGATTTCCATTCAAGCATTCAAACTTTTACAAATTCAAACTAATAGTCTCAATTATATGAGGTTTGAACTTGTAAAAGTTCGCCTATGTGATAGGAACCCATCTCCATCAGCCCTTGTTTTGCCTAGCAACAGAAATAATTGGCCCTGCCAAGCCTCAAACCTAGGATGCTGTGCACTACAATCACAGCAATGTACCTCTACACCATCTAAGCTGTGAGCATCAGTAATGCTTTTACAATCATATCAGGCAGTCTGGTCCATTTAACATTAATGAAAAAAATCATCACTTCCAAGTCTTGAACCCAGAACGCTACAAATCATAGCAATGTATCTCTACACCATCTGAGTGGTAGGAATTTGTAATGTTTTTACAAACATATCATGCACTACAATCATTTAACATAAGGGAAAAATGTAGTACTCTTATACACACACACACACACACACACACATATATATATATATATATATATATATATATATATATATATATATATATATATATAACCAAACTTCCAATTCATACACACAATTTACGACCCCAAACATGAAAACACACACCACCGACAAACACCAACAACTCAAAAACTGAACACCATTACACCGACACAAAAACATAAACTACACATTGCACACAATAACATATCCACTAACCTTAACCTAAACCCTAACCCTAACGTCCGACACTACACTTAACCCGCACCCTAACCCTAACTCACTTAACCCACCCTAAACCTCAACACCGTCACTATCGCACACTTACCCTACCTGCACCCTAACCTAACTCACTTAACCCACCCTAAAACATTAAGCCTGTCACTATCGCACACTCAATCCACCGCATACTAACCCTAACACATAACCCTTCCCTACACTCCGTCACACTATCACACTTACCTTAGAACCCTAAGTCCGACACTACCGCACTCACCTTTCCCACACCCTAACCTTAAATCCCTCACTATGATTTACCTGTCCGTTCCCTAATCCTAAATCCATCACTATGCACACTTACCGGATCGCACTCACACGTTCCCGTTGTCGGTCTTTCGGCTGTCGGAATATCGCCTTTTTGATCACCTACCTGTTCGGTCGTTCCGTCTCGATCTTCTGGGTGTCGGTGAAGTGGCGGTTCGGTTATTCGAAGTAGACCCATATAAACATACATACATATATGTGTAGCTATTTATATATATATATATATATATATATATATATATATATATATAAACCAACCTTATACTGCAAGACATCTGCAAAAAGCCTGGCAAAGTGGGGGGATAAAGGGCGAACAATAGCAACAACTTTGAAATATGGCTGTTATTTGCGTAGAAGTCTGCTAGAGTACCATGGTTTGATTTAACATATAATTCCTGATAAATTCCAGGTCTGAAACCCAAATGAATGTTATTACATACGAATGTCAATGCTCACATCATCCCATTGAATTGTCAGAAACCCACAACTGTTATGGGGAATAGACCAAACATATGTGCCATGCATCTAGACAGTGTCTAGACATCTGTACAGTAGAGAGGTATAACTGCAGTCATGTAACAGAAGAGAAAAACATTGAGACCTGCCAACCATTTAACCCAGCACTTTCTGAACCACAATAAGAGCAACATGACACTACCCCAAATTAGCTCTGGGGAATTACCCATGTATTTCCAAATATATCATGCACTACAGGGATGGAACCATAGGGAAAAGCAGATATTGGTGCGAAGATTCCACCCATAACCTATTGCACCACTGTCACAGCAATATACCAGTATCCCAAATGAACTGTAGACTACAATGACTGTTTGAACAAACATATCCTGATTGCCAGTCACACACTACATCGACATATACTGGCCCATCTCACAATCTACTGGGAATCCAGAGGTGTTACAGGACATTTCCCAGTCTGCCTCTACAAACATATACACCTGAGAGACCACCAGCAACTGCAGCAGCATGCACAATCAGATAGAATAGGATCTATGACACTGACATCTGCTACTCTCCCTACTCACCCCAACAAACATTTACACACATCACTGCTACACAGTCTTGGCAGTCTGTTAACAATGGCCAGGCATACACAACTGTCAACTGTACAGATTTCCACAGGATGTCCAGGGTGTGGGACCATATTTATGGCCACTGCCGCACACCACTTCCAGGAGTCTGCTAAGTCCCTGGGATGATACCAGGAGTGCAGTCACTTCTTCTTCTTCTTCTTTCGGCTGCTCCCATTAGGGGTTGCCACAGCAGATCAACTGTTTGCATTTCTTCCTGTCCTCTGTATCTTGCTCTGTCACACCAACCACCTGCATGTCCTCTCTCACCACATCCATAAACCTTATCTTAGGCCTCCCTCTTTTCCTGTTACCTGGCAGGTTCATCCTTAGCATCTTTTTCCGAATATACTTTGCATCTCTCCTCAGCACATGTCCAAATCAATGTAATCTTGCCTCTCTAGCTTTGTCTCCAAACCTTCCAACCTGGGCTGACCTCTAATATACTTATTCCTAATCCTGTCCATCCTCATCACACCCAGTGCAAATCTTAACATCTTTAACTCTGCCACATCAAGCTCTGACTCCTGCCTTTTTGTCAGTGCCACTGTCTCCAACCCATATAACATAACTGGTATCACTACCCTCTTGCAGACCTTCCCTTTCACTTTTACTGGTACTCGTCTATCACAAATCACTCCTGACACTCTTCTCCACCCACTCCATCCTGCCTGTACTCTCTTCTTCACCTCTCTTCCACACTTACCATTACTCTGAACTGTTGATCCCAAGTACTTAAACTCATCCACCTTCCCAACCTCTACTTCCTGCATCCTCACCATTTCTCTATCCTCCCTCTCATTCACACACATATATTCTGTCTTAGCTCTACTGACCTTCATTCCTCTTCTCTTTAGAGCATATCTCCACCTCTCCAGGGTCTCCTTCACCTGTTCCCTACTCTCACTACAGATCACAATGTCATCTGCAAACATCATAGTCGATGGGGCCTCCTGTCTGATCACGTCTGTCAACCTGTCGATCACCATTGCAAATAAGAAAGGGCTCAGAGCTGATCCTTGATGTAATCCCTCCTCCACCTTAAACGCATCCGTCACTCCCACCGCAGACCTCACCACTGTCACACTACCCTCATACATATTCTGTACCACTCTTACATACTTCTCTGACACTCCAGACTTCCTCATACAATACCACAACTCCTCTCTAGGCACCCTGTCATATGCTTTCTCTAAATCCACAAAGACACAATGCAACTCCTTCTGACCTTCTCTGTACTTCTCCATCAACACTCTCAGAGCAATCATCACATCTGTAGTGCTCTTTCCTGGCATGAAACCATACTGCTGATCATTAATCATCACCTCCCTTCTTAACCTAGCTTCCACTACTCTTTCCCATAACTTCATGTTGTGACTGATCAGTTTAATCCCTCTGTAGTTACTACAGCTCTGCACATCACCCTTATTCTTAAAATTTGGTCCAAAATCTTAAAAAAGCAGTCACTAAATAATGCTATACCATACCTCTGAACCTCTTACTGCTAGACATCTGTACAAAGCATGACATACCTGGGGGATGGGGGGGGGGGGCAGAGGGACATATCTCACATAATGGTGTTATAAACTGAAACAGTTGCTGGTGTTACAGGGTTTGTTGTAATATAACATCCTTGAAGGATATGATGTCTGAAACACTAATGAATGTCAGCATTTACTGACTACAATCCTCACATTATCCCACTGATTTCACAAAAACAGACATTGTCTGAGGAACAAACCACACATAACAGGCATACCTCTGGGCAGTCTGAAGACATCTGGACAGTTGAGAGGTATGTCAGAGACATATCACTGTCAGACATCAAGTCATGCAGAAAATGCATGTCCACATAAACCTTGTTAATCTCGCAATCCTCTGTGTGTATAACACTCATATGTCCTTACAATCTGTACCCATGTCTGGAGCTTTGTCCCCCATGTTGTTGGGCTGTCTCCACATGTCTTGTTCTGACAGGTATTTCCACCTACTGTCTGTGAAGCTGTAGCCTCCACACCTCCATAATGTCCTCCACACAGGCAAGGAAAAGGGGCAAGGCCCACATGAAGGACTTAATTATAGCACTGTGTTGCTATGGCATTGGCTAATAGAAAGACAACACTGCCACTCTGGATGTAAGTAACAAATGGGAGACACCAATTGGTGCACAGCCCATCACCTGCTCATGCGCATTACATACAAAAGGCAAGCTGCTGCCTATACAACACAGGTCTGACCCATCTACACAAAGACAGACTGCGACTATACAAACCTTACCATTTGCAGTACTCTAAGGAAACTTTTCAGCACTATGACAGGTATGTTAATCATGTAAGTTTGTACTGGAATGCAGAAGGCTGGATGCAATAATGTCAAATAGGGCATTAAACATTAGGTCACCACAAGACCTGCTGGACTGACATGCTGCTGTCTGGCACCTATGGCCATTTCTGCTTGCCCTGTCGCATTGACATGGATCTCTCTGGCCCCTGAGTCACCCCAGCAAAGGTCAGCTCATATATGACTACTTGGCGTGTCTGTTGTCCAATACTGAGTGTGACACTGCTCGGCCAGCTACCTGGGATGCTATAAATATTCATATGTCACCTGTGAATGCTATTATGATACATATGCCTGTCTTACAAATGTAAGAGACTTATATAGGGTATGTGCATAGTACACAACAGCTGCAGAAGTCTGTGTTGAACCCTATGTGATATACTGAGCGCTAACCGTTATCGTTGTACATATTAATTAAAGTATATTCGTTTTTACTACACATTTCTAGTGCCTTGAATTTATTATACGAGTTGCCTTTAAGTTTTTGAGACTGTGGACTGCCTTGGTTTTTACCGTGAATGGTACATTTTTGATTATCTCATTACTTTTCATTTATTTCATCACGGGAACATTTGCTCCTTGGTTGTACGGACTTATCAGCTTTATCATTATATTTACACTCTTGCACTTCCTCAGAGACATGGCTGAAACATCCATAGAGTTACCATATACTGTGCCAGGTCCACTTATTGAGAACCGGAAGAAGGATCATTTTCAAATATATGTTTCTGGTACAGACAATTCGTTGATGTTATTTGAGGCGACTGAGAACTTTGAACCAGATGGTGATGTGTCTTCTAACCTCTCTGGTTTAATGGATGCTTTTAGCAAACTTGAAACAGACTTATTGAAGTTAAAAAGAATGCAGCTACAATGACAACACTTTGAGGTATGTTTAAATAGGAAAATCATACCTCGAGGGTTACGTGTACTTAAAATGCCGACTACCGGTAATTTGTATCCGGAGCTACTTTATAAATGGCAGCAACTGAACATTGACTTAAGTATGAAGTATATGTCACTTTTAAATGATTTCTTTCATCCGGAAGAGAACAATTTGAGAGACAATATATTGAAACAACAACAGAGTATTATAGCATTGTATCCAGAAAGGAATGTTAATTTAGGTATGGAGAGATTATTAGATAATGCGGCAAGGAATGTTAATTTAGGTATGGAGAGATTATTAGATAATGTGGCAATTTATGAGAAACGGTTATTAGAAACTAAGAAGAGTAAGATTATTAGAGATACAAATGATTTTAAACTAGGCCAAGTTTTTACTTGGCCCCGTGTTAATGTTACTTCTATGGCTAATGTTCATGAAAGCAGACATTATGTCAGTAATACGGGTGATAATAGAAATGTTAGCAATGGGAATAATATTGTTCATGTCTCTAATATTGATAATAATGAGAATAATGCTTCAACTAATACTGTTGTTGAGAATACTGAAAGTTCTCCAAATGATTTACTAAGAAATGAATGTGTTTTAAGTAATGTTTCTTGTCCTTCGAACAGTCATGGAAATACCTCTGTTAAAAATACCATTCCTGCTGATCCATCAGTTCGCAGGAAGGTTTATTCTCATACCAATGAGCCAAGGAACAGTTCTAGCCCATACCACCCTTTCCCAATAGATTCAAACTGCCAGACCCCCAGAACAAGATCATACAGCAGAGGGAGGCAGAAGCAGAAAGTATCAGGAGGTGAACATCAAGAACCCACTTTGAAGAAAATGTGGGAGCGGGTAGACAAACGTTAGTACATAATTTATCTAATAGAACTTTGTCTGTTTTTGAAATACAAGCTCTGGATAAAGGTTTGTCCTTTATTCCCACATGTAAGAGTAATTTGGTTGATACTATTGTAGATTTTAGAGTATTTACACGAAATGTACAACTAAAAGTTGATTATAGTAATGTTGATCCTAAACAGGCACCATTATTTAAAGTACCTAGTATGTATGTTCCGGTTTTAAATCCAGTATTGGATATTTTTAATCAATTGGTTGAGGAAGATATTTATGCACTTGATTTGAAAAACAAAAATAATTGTAAGAGAAAGAGACATAATCTGACATTTCAGGAAAGAATAGCTTTAAAAGGTTTAATTAATGATGAATCGATTATCATCAGGCCAGCTGATAAAGGTGGTCCAGTAGTGGTTTTGGACCGTGAATGGTATAAGTTGAATATGTGGCTCCTATTAGGTGAGAATATTTTTTAGTCTCATATAGACATGATAGAGGTTGAGAATAAAGTTTTTAATGTATATCACACGCTATATGATGTTTTGATGAGTAAATGCATTGATTATGAATTATATAAATTTTTATTGGTAGTAAATCCTTTAATTCCTGTTATCAATGGACTTCCTAAGGTCCATAAAGATTTGATGAACCCTCGCCTTAGACCCATTGTGTCTGGTCGCAGTTGGGTTACAGAGCCCATGTCTTTATATGTTGAACATCATTTGATACCCTTAGTGGATGCCAACACATATATTTTAAGAGACAGTAAAGAGTTCTTAATATGTTTGTATGAGTATATAAAATTAATTGAATATGATTCACCTTATATATTGGTTACACTAGATGTAACTAGCTTGTTTACTGTCATACCTAATGAAGAGGGTATTGAAAGAATATAACGTTATTTAACTGCATACTCTGACTATGGACCTAGTACCATTGACTTGATCTCTTTGTTTCTGGAAACTGTATTACTCAATAATATATTTCTCTTCTATGATCAGCTGTACATTCAGAATGATGGCTTGGCGATGGGCACTCTGTGTGCCAACAGCTACGCCAACATCTTTATGGCTAGCTGGGAGGAAGAGAATCTATTTCAGTCAGAGGATTTTAAGATGAATGTCGATTTTTACGAACGTTTTGTCGACAATTTGTTTTTTATTTGGAAAGGGGATGAAGTGTCTTTGAATAACTTTTTGACACATTTAAATAGCATGACTAATTATCTTAAATTCTCTATGAATTATTCAAGAAATAGTATATTGTTTCTGGATGTTCAGATTTATAGATTAAGCAATGGTTTGCTAAAAATGGGGGTCCATAGAAAAGCTTGCTATTGTAACACACTCTTACATAGAGGAAGCATGCACCCGCGATATGTTTTTAAAAATGTAATGAAAGGTCAGGCAATGAGAGCCTCGAGGTTGAATCCAAGATATGACAGTTTTAAAGACGAGCTTTTGAGTTTGAGAACTAGGCTGATAGCTAGGAATTATGATCCAAATGAGGTGGATGTTATACTTGGAGAAGTTGAGAGTTTGATGTACAAACGCAGGTCCATATTTCTCTAGCTTAAACTTGGTTAATGAAAATGTTGAGAAAAAACAGGATAACATCCCCTTAGTGAAGGTACCCATATTTTTCTCACGATACACCTGAAATATGTGATATAATACATAGACATTGGGATGTTCTAATGTTAGATGAAAAAATACGAGAAGTGTTTGGTGAAACACCAAAATTTCTCTTCAAGAATAAAAAGAACCTTAAACAAATGTTATGTTTTCCCAACTTGTTAACGGAGAATATGACTAGTGGTTCCTCTAAAGCAACAGTACCCTGTCAGGGATGCAATTATTGTAGTTACATCGATATAAATGACTGTTTTATACATCCAGTCAGTAATAACCCTTTTTAACTTAATGTTCCAGCTAATTGTGCAACAGAAAAAGTTGTTTATTTGGCTAGGTGCGTCTTATGCTCTGCATTTTATATAGGCAAGATGAACAGAAAGTTGAGAGAGCGTATTAGGGAACACTTATACTGTATACGTACAGAGGCTGAGCACAATGCTCTAGCAAAACATGTAATGTTTACACAGGAGTTTAGGTTTTCTGTTTTATAGGTTATCCAACCTAGAATCAGGGGTGGTAACATTAGGGGAGATACAGAAAATTATGAGATAAAATGGATTGTTAGATTCAGGGCTGATCTGAAGCCAGGGTTAAATGGAAAACTATCTATAAAACCAGCCCTACGTAAAAGGAGGCTGAGGGTAAATTAAGCATTTTATTTTAATTTGCTGATTAATGGAGTTTTATTAGTTTTTATTTTTATATGTTTGTTTTAAATATATGTATATATATTTTTTGTTTTGTAATTATGTGATTTGTTATGCAGGATATGATATCATGATTGATTTACTACTTAAATGGATTCACTTGTAACATGTTTCAAGGTCCGATGAAGCCATTTTTGGTGAAAGCGCTAACTGTTATCGTTGTAAATATTAATTAAAGTATATTCGTTTTTACTATACATTTCTAGTGCCTTGAATTTATTATATGAGTTGCCTTTAAGTTTTTGAGACTGTGGACTGCCTTGTTTTTTACCGTGAATGGTACATCTTTGATTATCTCATGTACTAAGCCTATACCTGACAACTGTATAGGGTTTTGCAGACTGACCACATGTCTTGTGTCATATTTGTAGTCAATGCCTCATACAGTTGTGTATTGTCTGGCTCATCACTGGCAACCCATTAAAGACTGACATCATGACATAATAGCATACATTTGAATGTCAGATGTCATATCCTGTGGATTAGACCTGTGAATGTGACACTGTCTTTGCTGGCAACTAAGTGTGTTTCAGCTAGATTCATAAAGTGACACTATTTTATGGCCTTTGCCCACCAGTGATGTGTGTCTTTGTGCAGATGTCCTGCTCTAACAGGAGTTAGGTGTCTTAGCATGACACCCATGGCAATGCAAGCGTACCTTGTACTGTAGGATGCCGACGTCACTGACACCTGTTTTGTAGCTGTGGTGAGCACACTAACCTTGCCAGCTTATGTCACTTATCCCATCATACGTTTAGACTCCAAATGGAGGGTTGCATAGCCACAGGAGGTGGAGTGTTGAACATTATCATAAACATATACACTTCCAGGCTGGCCAAACAGTATGATGCATGGGAGATATCCCAAGTGCATTTAACAGTTGTCAATACACATACTCAAATCATAGCTAGCTACAGGCCTCCAAACATGACTCTGGACACCCTCCACCCCTATTGGGACTTGCTGGAATCTGTCAGGATTCAATCATTCAAATCATAGGTGGTAGTCTACTTAACACCAAAAGTATGATAAGATACCTTGGGGCACAGGTGCACAGTAGTCTCTCCTTTGATAATCACATCACCACATTAATCAGGAAATCCTTCTATGTGGCACACCTCATCACAAAAGGTTTCTCATCCAGGAAAAAAGAGTTCATTGTTCCCCTCTACTCATCACTCATTATAGAGTACAGCGCCCCTTTTGGTATGTACCTCACAAGACATCTACAACAACTAGAAAGGCTGCAGAAATACCTCACAAAGAGGATTACTGGCCTCAGACAGATGCCCTACACAGACCATCTCAAAAAACTCCAGCTTTACTCCATCGCATATCGCCTACTCAGAGGCAAACTCTGCCTAACATTCAAAGCTATGTCAAACCCAGAGCTGTTGGACATGCTCCACTTAAAGAAATCCCAATCCCTCTGAGCTACATGCTCTAGGGACATAAACCTTGTCACCACAATAAACAGAACATGCTGGAGGGATATATTCCTGTTCCAGAGACTTCCCATACACTGGAACAAACTACCTATCTATATCAAACAAAGCTCCTCATTAGCACTCGTCAAGAAAAATCTTGATGATTGGATGGGAAATAAGAAATTCACCCCAGGAATCACCTTTGTGACTCTTTTCAACAGGGGCACAGGAAAATAATTTTCTTGGGTGGAAAAAGCCAGGGTAACTGTTTGGCTAGGCTTGTATAGGCCCTAGGGCCAATAGCCTAGTACCTACCTATGAACCTACGAACCTATGAATCTACCCAGCCATAGTGTGCATGACCTATGCTACCTGAACATGGATGCACAGAGATTCCCCAGATTTGTCAATGGCAATGCAGTGGATCAGCCGGTCAACAGTTCTGCGACAGATGGAAATATCCTTTACCTGGTCCTGACCAACATGAGTAGCCACTGTAGCACTCCTACAGCGTCATCCTCCTTGGTAAGAATTGACCACATAGCCATCACTGTTCAGGTCACTATCCCCCCTGACCCCCCATCAGGGTCAATCAAAATTAACTTTAGACAAATGGCTATAAATCTCCTCAGAGCAGGTAGAAGTAGCTTCACAGCCAATGTCTCATCAGTTGGAAGTAGCAGTAGTGCCCAGGCCCACACCACAACACTATGTGGGCACCTACATAGCTGCATGGACTCAGCAGTACCTGACAGGACATTGTCTCCCTCAAGGTAAGGTAAACATCAGTGGTGGACAGCAGCAATACACAAATACCATAATAGGTGAATATAATTGCTGGACAGGGCCAAGAAGGAAAAGGTGCCTTATTGAAAGCAATGTCACATTGGTCTGCACAAGCAAATAAGGTCACAGGTGAATTACTGTAAGGCTATCTTTGAGTGCAAATTGGACACCAAGGCTACCCACTAGGCCGTCCACACACATGTCTGCAATCCCAGAGACAACACACAAATCTTCTCTGTAGTGGTGGTCAACAACACCACCACATACGTATACAGCATAGATATAGGCAACCAGCTGCAGACAGGTGAAGTATAGACATTACCTCCCTGTCCCCTCATTGGTACACAGGTGTATGCACAGCACCTGCTCTCCTCCTCTTATCATCAGGAAGCAGGTCAATAATGCCCTCTCAAAGGCAACACACAGAAGTCTCCATAGACCTAATACCATCCCTGGCTGCATCTTACACATGCACAGACATGGGCTCTCAGATCCATTTTGCACTGTAATCAGCCAAAGCCTGAGCACTGCTGTCATCCCATCTGCACAGAGGACAGCAACTGTCATCCCTATACACAAAGGTGGAGAAATCCACTGAGCAAGCCAATCATATGCAGATCAGCCTAACTAGCCTGCTCTGCAAGGGCATGGAAGGCAATATCAAGGACATTATGAACAGGGACATTGGCAACATCAAAATGCCTGAGCCCACACAGCATGGTATTGTCAAAGGGAGATTAGGCCTGTTAAACCTGGTCAACCTCTCTGAAGTGGTCGACAAGCACAAGGACGAGGGGAAGATGGAGACCAATACCAACATTCACCTAGCCAAATTTTCTGACAATAATCCCCAGGTGCAAAATACTAGAAAAAGCTGGTACCGTGGTAACTGGAAAGATACAAGACAATCTCAAACAGCAAAACGACAACTCCAATGTCAAATCACAACTTTATTGCAAGGCAAAGCTTTCAGGTAAACCACACTTTCTCAATGCTAATACAATTCCACAAAACATTAATCACTTTAGATAAGACCAGCTAACTGTAATAGCATTAATGTGGCCTACCTTGCTACTTTTGTAAAGTGTTCATCATTCTATGTGGGTAAGACCACCAGAAAGCTAAAAGAATGGATTACTGAGAATAAGTCAGATATTCAGAGAAAAAATGACAAGAATGCTCTAAGTAAACATGTTATGTGTAATAGTTCAGAACATTTAGGTTTAGGGTAATAGATGCAGTGATTAAAGGACCAGAGGGGATGATATGAACAATCTTCTTGAGAATAAAGAATATTAATGGATTATTAGATATCAGGCAGATTTTAAACCTGGTCTCAATAACTCTGTAAGCATTATACCTGTTCTAGTTAAGATACAACAACAAAATCTTCAGAATTGTACCAGGAGGATCACTGGCCTCAAGCAGATTCCCTATGCAGCTCAACTGAAGAAACTCCAGCTGTACTCGGTTGCATACCCCCTACTCAAAGGTGATCTCTGCCTGACATACAAGGTCATGTCCAACCCAGAATTGACGGATATGCTCCACCTACACAAAACCATATCCCCTCAATCCACAGGCTCCAGAGATCTAAACTTCACCACAACAATAAATCGGACGTGCTGGAGAGATAGATTCCTGTCCCAGAGACTTCCCATGCTCTGGAACAAGATTCCAACCTACATTAGGCAGAAACCTTGACGAGTGGATGGGAAACAGAAAGTTTATCCCAGTGGTCACTTCAATGGCTCTGCTGGACAAAGACACAGGGAACTAATCTTAGCGGGTGGCGAAAGCCAACAAATTCTGGCTAGCCTTATAAATGTCTTCAGGCAGATAGCCTAGTACCTACCTATGAACCTATTTATATAGACTTTATTGTTTTTAAAGTTTTAATTAGTAGCATCATGTGGTATGCTGGCTGTGGTCATATGATGCTTAACTGCTTTTATTTAAAGTGATTAATGTTTTGTGTAAGAGTATTAGCATTGAGAAAGGGTGGTTTACCTGAAAGCTTTGCCTTTCATTAAAGTTGTGATTTGATGTTGGAGTTGTCGTTTTGCTGTCTGAAATAATCCCTAGGTGGCCAGGATACATATGCCTACACAGCTATGCATCAACCTGAATGTTATCAAATGGGTAGTTAACTGGCCCAATGATAGTACCCACTTGGTCAAAGTAGTGGAACCCACCTCTAGTAGTAGAATCTTCCAAAGTAGTGTACCCCAAGGATCAGTCTGGAGGCCTCTATTGTTTGAGATATATGTATCTGAGTTACAGGACAAAAGAAGTGGTCTGTGGCTGACCAGGTGTACAGATGCTTGCAAGCTGGCCACTGTCTTACATTCCCCTACTGATGTCAGCATCCCCAAAGAGGGCCACACCCAATTAATGACTGGTGCAAGAAGCATTTCCGCAAATTGAATGCCAGGAGAGGCATCAATCCCCCTGCTATGGTAGATGTCATCCATACTAATTATAACAGTAATACTGTACTGAACATACAATCAGGTGTGAGGTAACTTGTGCACCAAGGTTGGTAACAACCTAACAGTTTCCCACTGTGTGGGCACCATTGTATGTAAGACCGTCTACATGGCCCACCTCACAAATGCGGGTATATCATCCAGTAACCCAGAGGCCACAATATCCCTGTACTCCACCCTTAGATGCATTACCAAGTACAATGGCTCCTTTAGTATGTACCTTGCCAAGAAAATGCAGCAGCTGCAGAGATTACAGAGGTTCCTGACCAGGCAACTCCAGGGTCTGTAACACCTATCCAATACAGGTAGGCTGAAAGCCCTGTCCCTGTACTCAGTGTCATACAGATTGATCATAGGTGACCTGTGTCTGGCATACAAGGCCATTTTCAAACCAGCATTGATGGCATTTCTGCATATCTCTAAGACAAACCCACTCACTCATTGTGCATGCAGGGCCTTCACCTGGTCTGTGATATGTATAGTACTTATTGGGGGGTAGTGTAGTGTTCCACACAATACACTATCTGTAAAATACATGCCCTCCCCATGTCCAGCAGAGTACGTGTATAGCCCTCTTGAAGAAGATGCTGGATAACTGCATGGAAAATTGATGGGACACCCCTGGTTTCCCATGGGTGTACCAGCTAGACAGGAGAAACAGGTGCTGGCTTGGAAGGGACATGGGTGAACATCTGTCCAGCCTTATGAGGGGGATCAGGACCAATAGCCTGGTATCATTTTATGAGGCTATGCACTTAGTACTTTACATGTTTCCTGTATGTATTGCAGACTGTCCTGCCATGCTGTCTGGAATGAATCTCTGTGAGTCTGAACTGTGTAGGTACTGCAGTGATGGTGTATTGTCTTGTCCCTTCATCAGTTATCATCACATATCATTACACCTTAATAAAACAAAGAACGTTGCTGGACACTGCTGCTCCTTATTAAAACGTTTATTCAGTACAACAAAATTTCAATAAAAATGGATACTACTCCCTTCCTCAGATAAATTACACATACAAACAATACTCTATTTAAAATACAGCACATCCAATGAAATTCAAATAAAAAATTCAATAAAAGACCCGCCTATTCTGAAGTGTGCTTCATTTAAGCCAGGTGCATGTGTAGCCATTAATTCAACAATCCACTTTGATTCAGCTAATTCAGTTTTGTTCTTCAAATCACCCCCCTATTGTTGAGCCTAATGTTGACAACTGCCCTGAACAAAAAGCTATGTGTTGGAAATTCTCCTATATGCCTACTAAGTTCATTATGTGGATCTTTATTTCTAATGCTGGACATATGTTGAAAAATCCTGGTTTTAAACATTTGATTCGTCTTTCCCACATAAAAACTGGGGCAGTGCTCACACTCTGCCAGGTATACCAAATCAGTGGTATGGCATGTTGCCTTACCTTTTAAGATAAACTGCCTACCTGTTACAGGGTGAATAAATACTGAATTTTTATTTTTAATGTGGCCACAAGCTTTGCATCTCCTACAGGGTACAGTTTCTATGGAAGTTAGGGAATCTGATCTATTATTAGTAGGTTTTTCTTTACATAATATATCTTTAAGGTTCTTATTCCTTCTATACCTAAAACAGGGTCCATGTCCTACCATATTATTCAAATTCACATCACTGGTCAAAATATTCCAGTTTTTTCGGACAATATGACATATGTCTCCTATGTTACTACTATATGTAAATGACACCTGTGGTTCTTTAGAAACCTTAACTCTATCCCTTACTTCCTTATCTACTATATCAGTACATTGTAACCAGGGTTTATATTTATTACCCCTATGACACTTGCTGTCATTAATGATTTTATTCACTCTCTTACTCTGATATCCCCTATCTTGCAGGAAACCTTTAAGTGTCACTAACTCCTTTTCATAATCTCCATCGTCTAAACAGATCCTGGAGATCCTACTGACCTGTCCTTGTACTATGTTGGAATATGTGTATTGTGGATGCATATTATCATATGGGAGTAAGCTATTTCTCCAACATTCCTTTTTGAACAGCCTAGATTTAAAACCTTCCTCTTTTTTGACCTAATTTCTTTGTGCATATCATTACACCTTGTCATTGTGTGTGGTCTGTATAGCAGTAAGTCACCTCTTACAGTATGTGCATATGCACCTGGTAACACTGTAATGCACACTCCAACAGCCTTGGTCTTGACCACAATTACCAGTCTGTTACTAGCCCATCACACAGTACGATTTGTCACCCTTTGTTGTGGGCCTTACAGTAGCAGTGAAAGAGATGGATTGCAGCAGGCAGAATTAGCATAAGGATTGTCCTAAGGGCCCATAGGTGTCACAGCTGTGCCAGACTATACCAGGTGTGTGTGTGTGTGTGTGTGTGTGTGTGTGTGTGTGTGTGTGTGTGTGTGTGTGTGTGTGTGTGTGTGCATGTGTGTGTGTGTGTGTGTGTGTGTGTGTGCATGTGTGTGTGCATGTGTGTGTGTGTGTGTGTGTGTGTGTGTGTGTGTGTGTGTGTGTGTGTGTGTGTGTGTGTGTGTGTGTGTGTGTGTATCACCAAACATAATACTGCTGCAGGGTATTAATTCACATATGTTGTCTTCACATATGTTGTCTTCGCAGCTGAAAACAGGGGTTGGTGTCCCTCCCCCTCACAACCTGATGTCAGTGGACTCCCATGATGATGGTGGTCATAGTGAGGCACAGGTGGGGTTGTTGGTGCCTGAATTTGTGCCATTGTTTGGTATCCCACATTCAACCACCATGTCCTTGCACAGTCAGTATTCCCACACATACCCAGTCTCCAGCAGCCACGGATGATGGACAGGTTAAGGGTGGTGACATGGAACAGGCTAGTGTGTTGGGTATGGCGAGTGTGAGTGTAGACATCAGCCATAGACAGGCAGCAGGTGAGATCACACACAGGCAGATGGACAGGGCTGCTTGACAGAGGACTGCTGCCCATCAAGCCCCTGTTGCAAGTGCCACAGCAGGTGTCACCAGATGCATGTTACAATCCATCATGGAGGCACATGCGTGTACCAACTTCAACATGGATCAGATGCTCAGGGTTATAAATGCAGTGCTCCCAACCATGCATGATGACCTCCATGACATTTGTGATGCTATACATCATCTTTCCAATGTCGTGGATAGACAGCGGGGTGAGACAGTGTCACTGCTCGACCGTGCAATGTCTGTGCTTGAGCATGTGGTGGGAATCCCATCAGGGACGAGGATCCAGCAGACAGCAGTAACCATCAGAGAGTAGTACTGCATCTTTCAATGGGCCTGGCAGCACCAGTGATACTCCTGGCAGAACCAGCTGCCATGTCCCTGCCGGGAGACAGTGAACTGTACATCCTGCCATGTATAGTCAATGGCTGTCCAACATAGCACTGTGTTGGGCATTCACATCACTTTATGCTGTGCAGACAAACACTCACACATCCCTATCACAGGCCAGTCACCACCAGACATGCACAGCTCCTCTGCATGGCCCAGTTGAACATCACACCTCCAGACATACACACACCTAATGTCAGCCATATGGCCCAGCTTAGGCCTCTGGCAATCCAACACCACACCTTCTACATGTGATGATACTTGTGCCACAACCCTGTTATCCATACCATTGATGCACAGACATGCTTATATGGGTCTGATGCACAGGGTGACTATAGTACAGTGTAGCAATGTCATGTTGTGTAAGGTGCTGTCTGCAGGCAGTAGTTATGGGTACACATTGAGGTGTATGTACCTTGTTAGCCATGATGCACTATTGCTGTTAGCACTGCTGACTGACTGTAGTGTCACATACTGTAGTCTGGTTGTGTTCCAGGTGTGTGTGTGTGTGTGTGTGTGTGTGTGTCCACAGGCTGTGGGCCTGCTGACAGTAGCAATGCTGAGTAAGGTGGAGTGGAAACACAGTGACATTGTTATAGCCAAGATACAGCTGTCTATGTACATGTTTATCAGGTGTGTTTACATGCAACAGTGTGTGAGGGGCAACTGTGGCAGACAGTGTGATATTGCATACATACCCTTGACATAGCTAGCTAGCCTTCATACATGTCACCTGGGTGTTCTGTAGGATTGCAGGCTCACACATTTAAAGGAGGTTACTTGAGTACTGGTACTAGGCCCTCACAAGCTTAGCCATTACTTTGCAACAGATTCAACTATCAGCACCTGTTGCCCTGCCATTGCTGTCACAGCCACTCAACTCTCATGCAGTTGATGAGGGTATGCCTTGTACTGTGTATGACAGTTTGGGGTATGTATTCCTGACATGGGTCAGCCTGTGTTAGTCTAACCTGACAATCACCAGCATGTGTGCCTACTATCCATATACATGTCTGGCCTCTTGTAGTGGTAGTGCACACATAGCCATAGTCCTGTACATGGGACAGCTGATGAAAGGATGAGTGCAGGCCCTACATGCACAGTCTTATGAATGATAGTGCTAGGTACATAACACAGAGAGCACAGCAGTGTTGTAGTGTGGCAGTGTCTGCCACTACTATTGAAGTGGGTGACAATTGCAGGGGCTGTCAGGATTGCCAATGGTGAGTTCAGAGGCCCTTTACATTTTAGAGCCATCTGACACACACACACACACACACACACACACACACACACACACACACACACATACATACACTGCTGCATGGGGACATGCATTGAGACACAAATGCACATGGAGGTGACACTTATCAGAGTATATGACCTACCCATCTATTAATGCACAATACACAGTGGTATGACCATTGCACCATAGTGGCTTGGTGTTAGAAACTGTGTAACTGTGCTTGTACCATGGACGACATCTGTATGGGCTGACAGTAGGTTGGCAATGGGGGAGTTCACAGGGTGGAAGCAGTACACAAAATGGTATAACCATCACATACATGCATTGAAGACAGCCACAGGGGCAGTGGATACAGAAACACATACACAGTTGCCAATAGGCATATTAGTAACCCTACGTATACAGTTGTATTTACTATACTGCTGCGTACACATGACAAGCTCCACATAGATTATATGCCTGGGACATAACACACAACCCCTTACAACAGGTAGTCTTGCAAATGCCTTCGTGGATGGTAGGATAACCCACCAGACATAGCAATTGGTCCCTTCTACTGCTCCTACAAACCTGCACAAGTGATAGAGTGACAGACTTTGTATCAGCATGATGTGTCAGTCAGATACAATGTCAGATGCAGGCATGTGTGTCAGTATGGAAACTGTGACATATGTAGCAATGATATCACAGGTATGTTCATTGCCAGCGGACACAGACCACATAAAGGTTGCAAACATGTAAATATCCCATGTACATCTGTACAGATGACTGGTATGGGCTGTATAGTGTTACATGGTGTATGTGAGGCAGATGCCATTAACAGGGTCTTTAAAGTAATGCAATGGGTAGGGGGTCAACAGGTCTTAAAATGGTATAACCTAAACACACTACAACCACAGGGGATATGCTTCACACACACTACTACAATTTTTGGTATTGTGATTAGAACCCCTACCTATCTGAGCATTTCCACTATAATATTACACAGTTATTGCACACACCACAGAGCTTGGAGGGCTGACAAGTGTGTAGAGGTACATCTAAGGTGAATGACATTAGCAGACCTTGTAAAGTAGGGCAGTGAGACATGTACTGGGTGTTATATGCCTCAAAATGGTATAACCCACACCCCAGAGGATATGATTCTCACCCAAACATACACACAGAGATGATGTGATTCTCACACCATTTGCCAGTATTGGGTTTAGAACCCTTACCTATCTAGTTATGTGTACTACAGTTTTACACAATTACATGTGCCACAGAGTTTATAGGATTTTATAGTGTCGCAAGGTATGTCTAAGGTGATTACATCAAGAGCCCTTGTAAAGTATAGCAATGGGAAATGTACTGGGTGGGAAGGGCATCAAAATACATTACCCTACAAAGATACACATTTGCAAACATTTTCATGCACAAATTTGTCATAACTGAGTGTAGAACCCCTGCCTATCTAGTTATCTGTACCATAATGTTACATAGTTATTACACACGCCATGAAGCTTATTGGGCTGAGTGCTGTCCAAATGTACTTCTAAGGGCAATTACATCAGCAGGACTGCTAAAGTAGGGCACTAGAAAGTGTTGTGGGTGGGAGAGCCCTCAAAACACTTCAGCATACAAACATACATACTTACAAACCCTTGTACGTACACTTAAACACACACACACACACACACACACACACACACACACACACACACACACACACACACACACACACACACACACACACACACAGATGCATACACACACACACGCACACTCACACACACACTCACACACACACACACACACACACACACACACACACACACACACACACACACACACACACACACACACACACACACACACACACATTTGCCAGAACTGGGAGTAGAACCCCCGCCTATCTACTTATTTGTACTGTACTGTTACATAGTTGTTGCACGCACCACGGAGCTTATAGTGCTGGGACTGAGCAGAGGTACTTCTAAGGGGAATGACATCAGCTGGACTGTTAAAGTGGGGAACTGGGAAGTGTACTGTGTGGGAAAGGCCTAAAACTGTTTCACCTACAAACACACACTCACACACACAGCCTTACATTTACCAGGACTGAGATTAGAATCCCTACCTATCTAGTTATTTGTACTATAATGCTATACAGTTATCACATGTGCTACAGAGCGTACAGGGCTGACAAGCGCCCAAAGGTGCTTCTAAGGTGAATGACATTGGCAGAACTACTAAAGTTTGGCACTGGGAACTGTACTGTGTGGGAATGGCCTAAAACTGTTTCACCTACAAACACACACTCTCAAACACACAGACTTACATTTGCCAGGAATGAGATTAGAATCCCTATCTATCTAGTTATTTGTACTATAGTGTTATGCAGTTATCGCACACACTACAGAGCTTACAGGGTTGACAAGTGCCCAAAGGTGCTTTGAAGGTGAATGCCATTGGCATGACTGCTAAAGCTGGGCACTGGGAAGTGTACTGTGTGGGAATGACCTAAAACTGTTTCACTTACAAACACACACACTCACTTGCCAGGATGGAGATTAAAACCCCTACCTACCCACTTATTTGTACTATGGTGTTACACAGTTACTGCATGTGCTACAGAGCTTATAGGGCTGACAGGTGTACAATGGTACTTTTACTGTGAATGACAGCAGCAGATCTTGTGCAGTCGGGCAATGGGAAGTGTACTGAGTGGGAAAAGCCTCCTAATACTTAGACCTACAGACACACACACACACACACACACACACACACACACACACACACACACACACACACACACACACACACACACTCACACAGGCAGGTGATATTACAACCACCACCTCAGTACTATTACACAATATAGCTCGCCTTTATGCTTGCACATGTAACTGGTTACAACTGGTATGCCATTGTACCGTAGCAGGACATCACTTTTTGCCATTCAGGGTATCCGTGTCTGTGACTCACTCTGTGTGTATCCCCCTGTGTGTGTCTCTCTCTATCACTGTCTGTCTCTCTCTTCCCCACATCTGTGTGTGTGTGTGTGTGTGTGTGTGTGTGTGTGTGTGTGTGTGTGTGTGTGTGTGTGTGTGTGTGTGTGTGTGTGTGTGTATGCTTGACATATTGTTTTCTGTTGCCCATATGCCATATGTATGTCTGTGTATCACACAACACAGGTGCAGATATATCACATATGGGCCACCTACAGGTAGCTGAGGGTAATCCTGTCTAATGGGTGTCTGTAGGGACAGTTAAGGTGTACATAGCTGTCTGTATGCAAAGACATATATACACAGTCCAGTTATATAGTCCAATGTGGATTCCAACATGGCCTGTGATTCTCTAAGTGTAGGAGCATGCCCAGTGTGACCTTATATAGTGAGACTGGGACTCCATTCCAGAGACAGGTTTACTCCGGTCCAGGGTTTTGTGTGCTACAGCCATACCTCTCAAAAGTAAACAGGACTTTCCTAGCGTTACTGGGTTAGTTTTAGGAGACATTTTCAGACACATCTGATGTCTGACACTGCAGTGTATTGTGTCATTACCTTGTGACAGACATCCTCAGATCATCACAGTGCATTACCAGAGGAATACAATATGTATAATGCACAGACCAATATTATGAGCCCGACTATAGCCATTCTTGCCCAAAAAGGCCAGTTGAGAGGTGTGGCCACAGCCGGTTGACTGATGAAGCTGTGTAAACAGTCCAGCATCTTGTTGATATACTGGCTGAGGATTTCCTGCTTGTGTGGTATTCTTCTTACCTTAAAAATCATATCCTGGTGTGGCCATACCTCTGAATTGTACATTTTGTGGCGGATTGCCCAGGTATAGCTGACATGCAGATTAGTTGGCACTGCAGTTCTTGGAACATGGCATTGGCAACCACAGTGCTGTTCCTAGGCCACTATGACATAACAGCCGGGAGTAACTGCTGGCCATATCCTGATATTATTAACCACACATATACATAGCTCATTGACCCCTGCATATTGTGGACATGCAACCTGTTATCATGTAGATTGGAACATGCCTGGCAATATGTCCTCTGCTGCTATTTCCCTACAAACATACATGTTACTGCAGTTCTATGGGAAAATGTGTGTGTGGGGGGCCCACCTGTCAACTGTACACATTTGCACAGACTATGCTGATATTTGGTTTACATTTTAGTTCCATTTAGCATACTATTGTGCCCTGTCTTGGAATCTAGTGGCATATCACTAAGGACCACAGGTCAGAATGTAATGGCATATTTTGAGTTTCAGGCTTCTTACCCTTCAGAGCCTTACTGCAACACCTGCTGTACTATCAATGTGTAAAGTCTGTAGGGTGGTATTTCATCATTGCTGCCATTTGTGGGTCTTTTTTAATGGTTTTCTACAGCTGGCTTTCTGTGTGAGGCTGAGGGGTGAGTATGGGACTCCCACACTGACATTCATGCCTGTGACTTATGACCCTCCTAGTTCATTGGCCCCCCACATATACTGCAGTGGGACTTGTCACCTTGGGTACTACTGCATAGTGTGGGGAAGCAAGTATTGGGCAAACATTTCCTGGTGTCCCACATAGCTGGCACTTTTCTGTTGCTATCCCAGTAGGCCACCCAATTCCCTTGCATGCATGCAGTGATACCATAGCTATGCTACCAGAACATACTAATCCATTCATTTATTGTTAAGAAGACTGACTTACCTTGTGCCTGTGGCAGTTGTGAGGAAGGGGCTTGAGGGCTGCCTATGTTGGATGCACGCAGTACACTGCCTATACATGGTAAGTTACAGGTACTGTGATGTATGTGCCATCCATTTTACTGTGTGTGCGAGTTGGAGAGAAGTGTCAGTCCCTGTATCTCTACAGTGTCAGTGTGTGTGCTATGCATTGCCTCTTTGCCAAGGCCAGGGAATACTGGGCATGCCTCCGTCTGCCTACAGGGTCTGGCTCAGTGAGTTCCTCCTCCTTGTCCCTCTGTGCCTGTGGGGACCTTGGCAATGGGGGGGTTGTGTGGCCCTTCCCTATGCTGTTCCTGCTGCAGCTGTTTCTGCAGGATCATCCTGTGTAGCATGGCAGATACTATGAACATGTGTGTACATGTGGCTGGAGAGTATCGCAAGGCTCCACCAGATATGTCAAGGCAGCGGAACCGTGACTTGAGCATCCTAAATACATGCTCTATAATCTTCCTGGTTTGTGTGTGTGCCTCATTATGGTGTTCTTGATTGGGTGTGTGTGCATTTCTGATGGGTGTCATCATCCATGGCTCCAGTGCATAGCCAACATCCCCCACCAGATGGCCATAGGGGATGTCCCCACAGACAAATGCCTGGTACAGCTGCGATGAATGCCAGATGTGTGTGTGTATGTGTGTGTGGGGGGGCACACCTGTAAACTGTACACATTCGTGATAGCTTCCAGAGCTGCCAGCACACACACTCACGATAATGCCCTGGAAATTGCACATGACCTGGCAGTTGATAGAGGGGAAGCCCTTGCGGTTTACATAGACCCTATCATGTTCACTAACTGGTGCTTTAATGTGGATGTGTGTGCAGTCTATTGCACCCAGTACTTCTGGGTAGTCTGCTGAATGGCGGAAGAGACACATATTGCTGGTCCTCTCCTCACAGGTGTTGGGGAAGTAAATGTGCTCACCGGCATGTGGTAGCATGGCATCCAGGAACTGGTGAGTACCCTGGATGCAGATACCTGTGAGACCCCTATCATGTCCCCAGTAGGTGTTTGGAAAGTACCTGTAACTAGTATTCTTAAGGCTACGCATACCTTGGTATCCACTGGGATGGGTTCCCCTCTGTTGGCTCTGGGTCTGAGTTGAGGCCGGCACAGCTCGATGATTTTCTGAAGTATGTCTCTGTCCATACTGTAGCACTCTACTACTTCAAGATCATGTAGTCCCTGGTAGGTTACCCTGGATCTGAACACTCTTCTCCTCCTCCTCAGTCTGGGGCAGTTGTCAGCATTATCCTCCTCCCCACCCTCAGCCTCTAGAACTGATAGATGAAAGCAATGACAGCCCCTAACTTTTTTTGGTTAAAATTTCCCCGCATGTGTACACCAATGGTGCAGTGTTTGTGGGAAAAAACATACTGAAAGGTGTTTGCACAGTTTATACTGTTGTACTGCAGATACTGCCTGTATGCTTGGCTGGCTATAATAAATTCCACCTGCTTGCTATTTTATTTGTACTTGATTGCTTTTATTGACTTCCCAATTATATTGACAAAAGTTTAGATTGCCAAAATGACAAACATCGACAGCTAAACTCCGAAATGGCAAAACCGCAAATGGCCAACTAAGTGAATTTTTTCCCATGGAAAAAATTTGCTTGGCAGACAGACACCACAAAAACCTTTAAACCCTAATTAAGTGGGGGGACTTCACCCCCCACATCCCCCCCCAACTAAATATACTAACTCTGAGATTGCTCAGCATCAAGGAAAAGGGCAAATTCTCGGTAACAGCCAAGTTAATTTTTTCTCTGAGAAAAAATTTGCTTATGTGGCCATTCGTGGTTTTGCCTTTTCACAGTTTAGCTGTCGATGTTTGTCATTTTGACAAGCTAAACTTTTGTCAGTATAATAGGGAACCCTTTTATTCTGCTAGTTCCCTTTTTTCCTTCTCATTTCTGCCCCTTTTAAGCCCCAAGGTGTGCCGCACAAACCCGGTGCCCAAATGTAAACAGTCATGCTATTTCCATTTTTTTTTTGTTTATTTGTTTTTTGTTTGTTTTAGACACAGTGTATGCCACACAAACCTGTTTAGGTAAAGTAAACACTTTGCAGTAGAAATGGCCCTACCCTGAACATGAACACACTCTTCATTTCATGGACTTCATCACTAGAGCCCCAGATACACCCTCTTGCTTAGCTGTGCTTAGCTAAACTCGACTGGGAGTCGTGGAGCTCCAATGAGTTTACACCAAGCGTGACAAACCCCCTTTTCAAGTCAGCTGCTCCTCCTGCTTACACCACTGCCTTATAGCTCCTACACGGTTAGGTGCAGCCAGAGATTGGTCTCCCATTTAGTGATTCAGTAAAATTTGCTTATTTGCATACTCCACTGCCTTAGTCCTTGGTTACACCACTACACCACAGCCTTCCTCCTTAGCAACCATGTTACCTGTTATTGTTTTGATTCTGCATGCCATAGACTATAATGGCAAAATGTAGATTTCACTTAAAATTGTCTTTTCACAATTTTTTTTTTTATTTTGGGCACGATCCTGTTTGCCCTATGCTTAAACAGCTGAAATTGGCCAAAAAAAAAACTTTTATTTTTAAATTTATTTTTATAATTTTGCAACAGTTTCCCATGCCAATGGCCATATTTTTGCCATTGGCATGCCTAAGGATTATAATACATACTTTACTTTGAGCTGTCATGCCTCCGTTTTGATTTTTGCAGAAATGTATTCGGCTAGTAGCCGAATACATTTCTGCAGCAGACAATATTCTGGCACGGATGTATTCCTGCTTACTGAGTCATTAATTTACCTCATTTGCATGGTTTTCACCAGCAAATTAGGTAATTAGCATTATTCAGTGGTGCCCGTGCCAGAATAGTGCAGCCAGGCTTGTGCACACCCCCAGACATGTTTACTGGATCGCTGGGCGGCCATATTCTGTGCAGCAGCTGCTGCACTATTTGGACACAGCATTTTGCTGTTATTGAATCCCAGGGAATAGATTTTCTTAAGTATTCTTTGCCTCAGAATCAAATTTCTGTGTAAACATTACCTAACAATTGAACTTATAAATATGCATAACGTGTATGTTCTCCACAAATATAATATTTATTCTGTATCAAACACAAAACCCATCCTTCATTCATTTGTTGTGGTATCATTGTTATAAATTTCCAAAACTCATATTCTTAACAAGCAAGAATTTGATTTTTTCCCCTTTGATTTATTATACAAATTTCTTTATTGCAGACTTCCCAAATGAGTAGAATAAATTAACTAGATTTATGTTTTGCTTCTTTTAACCAGTTTCTTGTTATTATTATTCTTTCAGTAGCTAATATTGCTCAATAAAGGGATTAACATTTATACCTGTCGGCATTGAAATATCAGATAAATTCAGATTTTTACATGCACTGTTGCCTTGTACTATCTACCTACTTACAGTGGGACTCATTTTTGCTGCACCATAGACTCTTTCTGCCCTCAAATTTTAATCCTTACTACCAACTAATTGGTAACACATTATCTGACAACCCTTACAACGGCATTTTCAGGGATTCCTGAGAAAGCAAAATTCTTAAATAACTATTTTTTTTATGTGGCACTGTGATGCACTTAAAATAAGACTTCCTGCATCAGCGTACATTTTCTAGACAATAGTAATACAAGTGTAAACTATCACATTATTGACGTAATTGTAATCACTACTGATTACCTGAGATATTATAAAAGGGACAAATCAAAAGTAAGATAAAAAATCATGACCATTCTACAAAATCAGGGACATTTGAGATGTATGGTCTTGAGCCATTTGTCTCTTATTGTACTGTTGTCTGTATATGTTTCTTGTAATTTGTCTCTTGCAACTGGAGGAAGTTGTCTGCAGTAATTTTCTTAAACCAGTAAATCATTGTTAATGCAGTTTTTCAATTTATTTTTCACATATTATGCAGCCCCCCTTCACTTGTTTGTTTCTGATTCCAATCACTTCAGCTTTCATTCTTCTTTATAAATCAATCGCACATATTACTATGTATTGTGTTTATATAAATGTGTTTATTCCCTTCCCTGTTTAATTCCAAGATACCACCACTGGTGTTTCTTAAAGCTCCCATGTCACTTACTATAATGAATGTAAAGTTGTTTATTATAAAGTCATCCAGGTTCATATCCCCGCTTCAGACAACAGATGAAAGAACATACACTGACTAGGCGAATACTGCCTTGCTTGGATGGAATGCATTACTTATTCACCTGCCTCCTGTATGGCGACAGACCCTGCTTGTACCAAATGACAGGCATTGAATTTTAGGCTATGACTCTGGCACCACTTATTAGTTTGCATCAGGCCTTCTTGGAGAGTATCTGTGTCTTTGGGAGATTCTATGAATGTGTCTAGTTTGTAATTGCCTGTGAACTTGGTCATCCAGAGTCCAGTGACATTAGACTTTACTTCAGAAAAGAAGATGCCAAAAAGGAACTGCCCCAGCACCAAGCACTTGCTGACTCTGCTAGTGACTGACCTTTGTGCAGACTTCTTGGGACTTATCTGTAAGCCAGGTGATTGTCTAGTGGTTGACATAGGAGTTTACACCTAATCTTGTGACCTTGTCTACAATGCTTGAGTGGGGTATGATTTAGAATGCCTTGACGGGTCAAGGTAGGCCATATGCACCATTCTGCCTTCATCCATTGCTTTCATGACATTCTTAAAGTCCACTAGGTTGAGCAGGCATGACCTGCCCCTGACTAAATCAAACTAGGTTAGGTCCAGTGTCTGAAGGTTTTCAATGTCATTATTTATCATATCCATAATAATTATTTCTATGGCTTTACATAAGAGACCAGTCAGACTTAAAAGTCTGTAATTACCCTGGTTGGTAGATGACCTGCCCTTGTGCAGAGGGATAACAGCTGCAGTCCTACATTCATTTGGCATAAAGTCTGTTAGAAGGCTGTGGTTAAATAATCATTCTAGCGGGCCCTCCAGGTCATGTTTCAGCTATCTAGGAGGAATCTTGAGATATTATTAGAACCCATCAATGCAGTGTTTGTGGATTTTAGAGATCACCGAGAACCTAGTTACTAGTGATAGTTATAGGTTCATGAGAGCTGTCAAAGGGAGGAATGCAGGATAAAGTTGGAGCAAACTTTATCAGCTAGTAGATTTGCTATATCCTCTGACTCAGTATAGGTAGCTTAATTTACGATTAGTTTAGCATATTGTTATGTATTACCTTTGAGGCTGTTGACATAGCTTACGAATGTGTTGTGATTGCACTTAGGCTATGAAGCTACTTTAACTTCATTAAAATTTTCCAGAGTGTCATTTAATAGTAGGTCATTTGCCTTGGAGTAATTCCTAAAGTTTGAGATCTGCCCAGTGTCCCACCTTTTATTTCAAAGGAGACAGCTTCTTGGTTTGACCTGATCTGGGAGGATGTTACACTGTGTTTGTGTGTGTGTGTGTGTGTGTGTGTGTGTGTGTGTGTGTGTGTGTGTGTGTGTGTGTGTGTGTGTGTGTGTGTGTGTGTGTGTGTGTGTGTGTGTGGAGAGGGTTTGTAATCTCCACCTATGTTCATGATGGCTAGGTCAATTTACACCCCTAGTGGAGATATGGACTAGCTGGAATGTTTGGGCTTGTGAGTATGGGGTTGTGTAGGATTCCCAGTTTATATTGGTGTAGTTGAAGTGCCCCATAAATATGCATGAATATGATATAGGGTTGACTGAAGAGTTATTCTAGTACATTTAATTACCTAACTGCTTATACATATACAAACCAACTCACCAATCCTGGGTAGAATGAGGTAGCCTGGCTCACTGCTTTGGCTACTTCATTGGGAGGTTACGTATGCAAATACATTTATTTGTAACATTACCAAAGAAACCATTACCACATCTGGAGAAATGGCTAAGTCTCTAACAACCAAGTCCTACTGCACTGCCCCCCCCAAAAGATGTAGGTCCAGATCACTTACAGCCATAATGCAGTCTCTCAACAAATTGTATAGACCATGACCTGACACTGCAATATATTATTTATTTTGCCCTATTATACCGATTGCCTTTTGCTTACAGTACGAGGGCAGAGTATCTGTTAGACTTCACATACAAGGCAGCCTGTAACAAGCCTGAATGTCATATTATGGCAGCCAGTCCCACAGATGTCCATTCACACAGGTGCCGGCGTTCAGCACAAAGCATCCATGCCACATCACAGCAGACAGATCACTATGCTGCCCTAATATTTAAGAAATATGTACTTCAAACTGAAAATAGGAATTCTTACAATGAAATTTTAACAACTTGTACCAGTACCATGATTAATAAAGTTAATGTCTAATATGGTAGCCAATAATTTGTCTGTAAGGCATCTATATGTCATAATAATGTCTCCTCTTAGAAATCTGCAAGACAAAGAATACAAAAACAAGGATGCCAGTCTTTCTTGATAGGATAAGTTATGACCACTATCTATCTGTTTAATAAATCTTTTTTGAATCTAGATTAACTTCTTCAGTTGCAAAACACTTAATACATATAAAGCCACCTCACCATACTCAGTAATAGGTCTTATACCTGTTAAATAGATCTTTAGTAACATCTGACTGTCTCTTTTTGAGAAACATCAAAAGCCATTCTTCATAAGACTATAACATTTCCTAATAATGTTTGCCACATTAACTTTAAACTTAAGATTTGTACCTACCATGATACCGAGATCTCTCATTACCTCAGAAGAAAAAAAATCTGATTGTCCAGGGTGTAAGGATATTGATTATTATTATGCTCAGACTGTATAATGATACATTTCCTTTGGTAAATCTCATACGTTTGGTTGTTATCCATTCATATAAGTTTTCTAAGTAAGACTGCAACAGATACCAAACACTAATATTAGTTACTGCCCATTTTATCTTAATATTGTCTTACTATCATTGGTGAACTTGCTTAACCTTACAGAGTCATATTTTAAAATTCTGACATCACTAGACCAAATAATAGTGGCCCCAAGGCTGAACTCTGAGGCACTCCCATGGCCATCAGTCTATGTTTGGAGTAGGAATTTTTAATTCTCTCTGTGCGTTCTACCCAGTAGCCATTTGGATACCCATTTAGCTCTATAGCCAGAGTTACTGGTTCTCATTAAATTCCTTTTTACTTTTTTCATGGGGGATGGAGTCAAAAGCCTCAGCCAGATCCAAAAACACAACATCAGTGGCTAGTGAGTTATCCAATGAGCTAACAATCTGCTCATAAAGACTTATCAGATTAGTGACACATAATCTCAATGAAAGGAATACACGTTGATCAATATCAGAGCTAAAGTCAATAACTTGCTTACAGGAAAGTCACAGTGTCCTCTCAAAACACTTACCTAATATTCAAGTCAAGCTAATAAGTCGATAGTTCTCTGCCATATATCCTGGATTACTTTTCAAAATGGGAACTATTATAATTCCTTCCACAGACCAGGAATAAATGGTTAATTGAATGAATTTTCTTACCAAATAAGTTAAACATGGAATCAACTTTTCAGATATTTTTTAATGTCCCACTGCTGAATTTTGATTTATTTTAGATAGGGTTTGCTTTACCAATTACTCATTCATACTGGAATCAAGTGCCTTTACAGTCCAAAAAATAAGAAAACAAAAAGAGAAAGTAGAAAAGAGGATTAGTAATGGAGACGTTAAAGAAATATAAACTGAGGTTATGGAGTACCTGCAAAATAAAGGATTTAGTGTAGAAAATCTAACTCTGATAACATCACAGCAGGATGGAGCAATGGGTCCCAAATAAGATACTTTGGTGCCTTCCAGAGGAAACCAGTACAGAAGTTTGGTTGGAGTTGTACAGTAAGGGAAAGAACAGGAAAGTGTGGCAACTCTGATGCGGTTGATGTTGTGGAGTGATAGGCTAGTGAGTTCCTATATAAAAGCGTAAAGGGCGAAACAGGATGAAACTGAAAGGAATGTGGCATAGGATGCTCTGGAACTTTCATTAGAATGCCTGCAGGAAATGGAGAACAAAGAAGGTGCCCTCAGACTAGAAGAAAATGATCTAAGAGAAGAGTTGCTTAATTTAATAGCGTTAAGAAAAAACTAAATGAAAACTCCAGCCAAGCTAGAACCTCCAGTGAGTGACCTCCCAAACCTCCTGTAACAGAGGCACTTGGGACATATGCAAATGACCCTTATGAACATCAGGTGTTTCAGCTATATGGCAATTCTGATTGCCCATGACTTTTACATTTGAAGTCATTTTAATGGACAATTTCAGATGAATAAAGCCAATCTCAAAATAAACAAAATAGAACAGTGGTAAGCGCTTTCACAACACTCAGTTGCTTCTTCAGACAAAATGTTAAAACAGCTCATTTCTTAAATACTCTTGAAACCAATTAACATAATTAGTGATGTCATACCTGAAGCAGCATTTAAAGACACAGACAAAAACTAAACATAAAATACATAACCTAAGCTTCTACTAAGCATAAAAATCTTCTTTAAAAAACAATTGTGTAAAATTCATTCATAAGTAAGAGGCAATAAATATTATGTTTAAAATTATGTTTAAAATTATTTAAGGCATCTGTGAGTGTTGCGAAAGCGCTTACCACTGTTCTCTTTTGTTTATTTTTTTTATTTTATTTTATTAAAGACGCTATTGTGTGCAACCTTGGTGCATTGTTCTTTTGTTCTTACTTCATGAAATTAAAAGATGTTTGCTTCTTGTAAGGAAAGTTATAGCAAATCTGGATAAGATTTTAAACAGCAAAGATATCAAATTGTCAGCATAAGTCAAGACAGTCAAGGCTAACCCAATAATAACATATGGTTGTGAGAGTCACACTATAAGTAAAACTGTGCATAGCAAATTGATGCTTTTCAATAGTGATTGGAGAAAACATTTGGGAACTCTGTAGACAGCAAGAAGCTCAAGCCAGTAAGTAAGGAATAAATCCAGACTGTTCACTGGAAGGTCTGATAGGAAAAACTAAAGATCAAATACTTTGACCACATAATGAAAGATAGGATTCACTACAGAATACACTGATGCTGGAAAAGATTGACTGTAAAACAAAAGGGGAGAAGCAGAGGCTAAGATCCACAGACGGCCTTACTGAAGTAATCAATATAAATTTGCAAGAAGGGCTGGATTCTATATATCCTACATGACTTGCTGAAACCATGTGCGGGTCACAGATAACCAGTCTGTATTCAATAAACAGCTCTATATGATGTCTAGAGTTGTGCAAACATGGTAACCTTCATGGCATGCCAATTACTGCATAAGAAGCTGAATTGTATGCTAATCAACAAATTAAAGATGGCACACTTTCCTGAAGTCCTGTGTGCCATAGACTGCACGCACCAGGAGATCAAAGCACCACCCTTGGAACAGGGAAGGTTCTACATCAGTAGAAAGGTGTTCCACTCCATTAACTGTTAGGTCATGTGTAAGTCTAGGGGGAATCATCCTGAATATGTGTGCTGACAATCCTGGCAGTTACCATGACTCCCAAATCTGGCACACCCCATAGCTCTACCAGAGGTTTTCCAGGTGTGATGTGCCACAAAGCCATTTACTGGGAGATACAGGTTATGTACTCAAATCATGGCTGATGATGCCCATCAAAAGTGCACACTCACACCCACAGAAGAATGCTATAATGAGGCACAGGATCAAACAAGAAATATCACAGAGAGTATGTGTTTTGGCTATTGAAGTCACTGTTTCAGTGCCTAGATATACTGGGAGGGCTCTGCAGTACAATCCCAGTACTTGTGCTGAACTTATCACAGTCTGTGCTATCCTACAAAATATCATCCTGTGAGAATAGCTGCAGCATGAAAACCATGGGCTAGGAGCAAATGTTCCTTCACTACTGGAAAGGTCACCACATCCAGATGTAGGTGAGGAGTCAGATGGAAAAACCCTAGTTGCTGTGGGTGTAGTCAGGTGCGAAATATATGCCCTCACCCTGGACAACAGACAATGGATAGCACACATGCTGACCCCCTAAGGGATACACCTTTCATCTTTTGCACATATATACAGTACACCTTTCATCCTTTGCACATATATACAGTAAAATTGATGCCCGGCAATGGTCACTACCTTTTCTTCCCCATGTAATGACTGTGTACTGCTAGCACCAGACAGAGTCAGCCCCAGATGACAACAGTTGTAACTGTGGGACTATCAAGGTAATTGTTGCAACTATAATAGAAAACAGTGCAAGAACATGAATGAATGGCAGATACCTGCCTAACCAGTACTTGTAAATGTAGATAAGTAAAATGTGTGTAAGTTGTCCAGCACAGCAATGAATATCTGACATGACTGACATCTGTAATACATACTTATGCAGTTTACCAAATAACCTGGCCCATGCAACTGAAATACCCACTACAGAAAAATAATTTCAAAACATATACTTATCCCTACACTCCCACAAGTGAAACAATAAACATGATTGAAAACATTCTCCTTCTCTCCAAGTTCCCTAGCTACATGGTTACCTTTCAGTGTAGATTCAGCCCTCCGAGCACTCTGAATATGCAAATGAGGTGTGAACTATTTAGAATTGCTGAATATCAAACTTTTGATTAAATGTAGCAGATGAAAACATAGTGTAGCCTCTACACCGCTGCTAGGTGCTAATGGCTTGCATCTATAAGTGATTACTCTGACTGAAACAAAACACAGTAATACACAGACACCCTTCCCTGAAGTGGGAGTGTTAGTGAGTATACACTTACAAAGTGTGGAATTAACTGTAGCAAAACCAAACATCCCACATGTATATATCCTTGGCAAAATAGCACAGTTTCCGGCCTTAGCTGGAAACTGCTGTTGACTGTCATGTATTTGCATCATACCTTCGAAGAAATATGAGAAAATATGTTCTACAGATTGCATGTGTGATAGTAAAGCAGAGGTAAGGTAATGATTTCCAGAATACAAAGACAAGGCAGAGATGCAGCTTTGCAAACATATTCATAAATAATGTGTGATCACTCATTCTATTAAATTTATTATGTACACATTTACAATCAACTGAGAATGTCCAGCTCTATGAACTGTTTATTACTGCATATAAAATGTTAATGGTTGTATGCACATTATTTGATTGCTATTACAAAGCTGAATCTATGGCAAAGAAAGATAACCCACTACAACTGTATTGTGTAAATACAGTACTCTGATGGTTCAAATCCAGAGCTGTCTAATTGTCTTTTTTAATCCTTTTTTGTTTTTTTCTTTCTTTTTTTTTTTAGCATAGAGCAAACATGGTTAGCTGCTTAAAACTTAAAACGTAATTTCAGTCACCTTCTAGAGCACAAACAGTGTTAGTGGCATTGCTTGGTGGTAAGCAACATTGATGGTAATGACCTGGGCCAGACTGGGCATCTGGCAGTTCTAGGAAATGCCAGAAGGGCCGGTGGGCCTGTAAAAAAAAAAAAAAAAAAGAAAAAGAAGAAAGCTAATTATTAAACTTTATGCACTAGTAGCAATTTGAACTGCAATCTAGTGTGTAAAGTCGAATGTGATTCTCCATGCAGAACTCGGAGCTGTGAGCATGCATGCTCAAGTTCAACTTAAACATTTTTTTTGTCTTTTTTGAAAATAGTCCAGATTAGGAAGATCACAGGCTTCAATGAAGATGCCCAATAGTTGTTGCAGTTTTAACTGCAAGAAATAGGAAGCTGACAGGACTGTGAAGTCAGCAGTCTGTCACGTAATCTGAGAACATGATGTGGCTGTTGATTAGCCGTTTCTCTTGTGTTCTCTTCCTGTACTTTAGTTGTGAGGGAGAAAATGAGATAGTGGACAGACAAGAGACAAGTGACATCTGACGAGCAAAGAGAGACAAAATCAGCGATCCAGTTGAAGTTTAGTGTTTAAACTTTAAGGTCAGCACTAGTTTCTTTTTTCTGGCAGGGTCAACCAGACACTTTCTGTTTTATTTTTTTTTTCCTGGCAGGGCCAACCAGATACTTTCTACATTTTTTCCTGGCAGGGTTGATCAGATACTTGTTACATTTTGGTAAAGTGATGCAGCCTCCTATATAAAATGTTGTTTCTGACATCCTGGGACTGTAGCCTGGCAGGTTCAGTCAGACAGTAGAAGGCCAAATCTGCAATGAGTTGTGAGTTTTGGGGGCTGTTTGTGATGTCTTTCTGACAATATCCTGGCATGGTCAACCAGATACTAGTAGGTGATCCATGTGTTTTGGGGGCTGTTGATCACTTTCATTTTTTTTAATATAATATTCTGGTAGGGTTAACCAGATATTAGGGAGGCAATGTGTTTTGGGGACTGTTGATGATTTTCTGTTTCTAATATAATACACTGGCATGGTCAACCAGATACTAGTGGTCTGCATCTTTTGGGAGCTGTTGATCACTTGTTTTTAATATAATATCCTGACAGGGTTAACCAAATACTAGGGAGACAATGTGTCCTAAGGACTGTTGATGATGATTTTCTGTTTCTAATATAATGCACTGGCATGGTCAACCAGGTTCTAGTGGTCTGTGTGTTTTGGGGGTTGTTGATGACTTTCTTTTTTTAGTATAATATCCTGGCAGGGTTAACTAGATACTAGGGACAAGGAGGCAATGTGTTTTAGGGACTGTTCTTGATTTTTTTTTAATATAATATCCAGGCAGTGTTAACCAAATACTAAGGAGGCATTGTGCTTTGGAGGCTGCTTTACTGTGGATATCTTTTTTCTAATAAAATATCATGGCGGGAGTCAAACAGATAGCAGGGTATGCATTGTATTTTAGAAGCAACTTGTGGATGAAATGGTCTTTTCTAACCTAATCTTTTTGCAGGGTCAATGAAGATAGATTAGGGTGGGGTGTGAATTTTTTGTTGTTGAAACTCTAGCCTTGCATGACTAAAGTGTGTATGAGTGAAGTAAGATCGTCTACAAGCTCTTGACTATGTGATGCGAAAGAAATACAGTAATGTGATCATTGTCTTCGCTTTTCATTATTTTAAACCTTATAGGCTCAAAGCAGATATTGTGTGTAGGCAGTCAGGCTGGGGGCTATGCCTAGTATGTGTGAAGGAAATAAATGGCCTTACTGTCGTACATCTGACTTGCTTTGCAAGAGTAATGTGCATTTGAGTGAAATAAGATCACCCACAAGCTCTGAACTCTGACTATTGTTTATGTGAAGATATACATATAAATAAATATATATATATATATATATATATATATATATGTTTAAAATAGAAAACGATGATTTATCGACCCATTAAAAGTGAAAGCTAACAATCTCAAAGACAAGGAACAGAGATTTCGCTGTTCCACAAAAAAAAAAAAAAAAAAAACACAAAATAAATAAATAAATATATCCATATATATATATATATATATATATATATATATATATTTATATATATATATATATATATATATATATATATATATTAATAATAGTGTTGTCTTATATCACCTCGCAAGATCAGTCAGACACTGTGGGTGGAGTGGGCTATAGTGATTGCAGCTATGTCTGAATGAAGCAACTGACCCTGCTGTTTACTGTTGTTGTAATTCTGGCTTTGCAAGACTGCAATAGCTGTCTGTATTTTCAGATGAATGCAATCTAATTATCAAATGTATGAGCCATTCTTAATGCATGTTATTTCATATATGTTCATGTGTATACTGAATGGGTGTTTAAAAATGTTTGTGATATGTTACAGCTTTTCTCCCCGGCATACCTCTCAACTGTCCAGATTTCTGCCTCATATTTTTGGCCTGTTCTTCATATAATTTGTGGTTTTCTGGAAAATTGCTGAGGATTGAAGTCACCAGACAATGATATTCATTTGAGTTTCAGACTTCATATATTTCAGAAAATGCACGTTAACACAAATCTTGTTAGTCTAGCAACTTTCTAAGTCTATAACAGCATTTTTTAAAATCTGTAGCTATTTTTGGGCCTTTGTCCCCCATTATTTTAGGCTTTGTCCAGATTTTTAGTACTAAAAGGTTGAGAGGCACACTGCCTGAACATATGATGAAAAGTTTTTTTTTTTACTAAAAACAGTTGAACAAACCTGGGTAAGCAAAAATAAAATAAAATTAAATGTGTATATGTGTAAGGTGAGCTGGCACTTGCAAGTTGTGACAAATGTTTCTATCAACTAAATGAAATTAATGCAAGTATGTTAATTTAATCCTGGCAGGGTCAAAGCATATACTTTTGTATGGTAATGAGAAGGGGGCACTGTTTGCGAATGAAATGTGTTGACTGGCCCTGCTGTTTACTGTTGTACTTCTGGCTTTGCAAGATTAATGTGCATTTTTGCAAAATCAACTGTCATGCAAGCTTGTGTCGGTGGAGTGACCTTGAATTGTGAATAATAAATTAAGAAAGTACAAGGTAATTTCCAAATCTCCTTACTTTTCACTTGGCATTGTACAAAATGCAGGTTTCCTGATACAGCAGAATGTATGTTTACTACATCATGTGTACTCATAACAGTTTCATGCAGTCAAGACCAACTACTTTTTTCTGTTTAGAGATGTTTTGATTTTATATTGTTATATATATGGTCCGCCTTCCTTCATGCAAACAGGCTCAATAAGTGTTAAATATACACATTATAAAGGTAATACTACATACCAATAACTATATATATATATATATATGAACAAGTGAAATGAAGTGTCAGAAAAATGAAATTTCAGAATGTCTCAGTCTCAAATGAGTCAGTGAATTGGAAGTTAGGTGAAATGAAGTAGACCCATATATATATATATATATATATATATATATATATATATATATATATATAAGGCTGATTGACAGCAAGGTATCATTAGTGCTTGCATGCCCATGCTTTTGTAGGTATCATGTATTATGTATGTAACTGGTTTAGCATGACAATGATGATTATGTAATAAAAAATGCAGTTGCGTGTCTGTGATGGACACAATAGTTTAGTGACAATCATCTCCACCCCTTCCATAACCCAAGTATAACTGTAAAACAGAATGTATTGTGAGGTATGTATCACACCTCCAAATTCTATTAGTAAAGGCATGCAAGTCTATACATTTCCAGTATATTGCCAGACATTAGTCTTGCATTACACCTGAGAATGCATAAGCCAGGACCTTTTAAAGTCACACACATACAGGCCTTGTCTTCTGGGGCAATGAGGAATAATCACCTGTAAATCACCTGTATGGATCTGTATGCATCCCCTTTTACATAGGTTTGAGTCCCACATTGTACAAATTACTTTTAACAAAGTGTAAATCCCCACAAAATATGTGCCAAGTCATCCCATTCATCCCTCCAAGTAATGGCTTAAAAGCCAAGTAATTTAACATTTCAGTGTTACCCAATGGACAAAATGTGGCCAGGTGTAGCAGCACACATGCCATAAATCAATGCCAACTCTGACAGCAGCCTTACTGTTTCATAAACTCTCTTCCTCTTTGTTTGGTAAAGTTTCTCTTCACGTACCATCCCACAAAAGTGGTTAGCATGGTTGTGCATGTTTGAGCATTGGTCATAAAATGCGATATCACAAATTGGTGGGAAACCATTGCAACTGTAGGAAGACCTTTACAGACATGGCAGAAGATGGGAAGGATGGTTCCAAATTCAGGGCACAGAGGTGGGGTGTGGAGGAGTCAAAAATATTTATTGCACTCGTCATATAGTGCTACAGCCAAAGGCTGCTGCGGGGGAGCTATACCGGTTCTCAGTACAAGGCTGAGGCTTGGAACAGTGTAGTCAAGGCTGTCTGCAGTACGACTGGCATGCCATGCACTGGGAAGCAGTATAGGCACTATTACATTGACCTAAAGAGACACAAGCAGGAACAACTCGAACACTGGCTGGATGAGATTTGAACTGCTGACACCCCCCATCTGTGTAAGTGTACAGATCAAGTATCTTTAAATGATATCAAATGCTGTAGATAGCCAAGGCTGGTATGCATAATGCTTTCATGTCTCTTCTTTCATTTTCTGTTTTACAGCTGCAGAGGAAATCTTGGAAAACAATGCTAGAGGTTGGAAAGACTTAGAAAGGCAAGGGGTATGTCTGCAGTACAACTGACCCAGATTGTAATAAATACATTCTGATTTCATAGATCAGTATCAAGCTCAGCATCCATGTCTTAACTGTAACAGTAAGCATGCATGCTTTCTTCTATAACTCTTGATAACTGCATTAGGCAAGTGTAATAGTGTATCCCGTTTATGTTGGTTCGATTCCCACAAGTAACCTATAGATTGACAATCAACAGTATCATTTTTACATTTGAAATGCAGCAATATTGGCTTTAATGCCATGTTGTTAATTTAATATGTAGCATCTTTAAAAGTGTATATATAATATGTGTACACTCCATGGATTACTTGTAAAAATTCAGTCATTTTTGTGACTTTGAAAGCTCTTTAGCTGGTATAATAATAACAAAAGGATATTTATTGTAATAAAGCATGCATGTGACATATCACGGTTCTAATCATCTCTTTTCTTTTTTGTCTCGCCCACAGAGAAAGCTGGGCAGAAGGTGTATTTTCCACACTCTGTACTGCCCAGAGTACTAACAGCTGCACATCACTGATGAGCCTGTTTGCAAGAAGGAAGGAGAACCAAATAAAGGTTAAGCAGAGACCTGCATTTGCTCAGCACTTAATGTCACACAAATGGGGAAGGCACAGCCAACAGTTACTTATGTAATAAAACTTTGTCACCAACATTTCAAGGACAGACTACAGCACGCACTTCATATTACCTTCCAGCAACTTCTCACATAACATATCTTGCAAGCCCGACACATGAACCACTCACAACTAACAGAGATGTAGGTTGCAGTTAACCACAATCAGAACACTTACTGCATATCCCTATTTACACACAGTTTGCAGTGAGCACCAGTGGACACTGCTACTGCATAAGTCCAAGTTGAATTCCTGAAAATATAACCATGCAGGTGCTAATATTTTGTCATCAGCCGCACAAATCAGTTTTTCAGCGATGTGCTATGTGAACAGGCATTTAGCACATCTAATTATGGTTACTGTGCCGTAATCCTCCGCTACATGGAAATGCAGTCATTTATTTATTGGCATTTGTTGATCCGGAAAGTCCACTGGGCCAATGACCCATTTTCAGTGGAGGCCCGGGGAGAAAAGCTCCATACAATCACATAAATTTTTACATAACATCAACTTAACTTTGAAAGTCAAGAAAGTTTTTACACAATACAAATTGAAGTATATATACAAGACAAATACATACTATAGAGGTATACAATACAAGAAAATAAACACAGTGTGTTAGATTTTTAGCAATTCTGTTTGTATATTCTCATAAGTAAGAATACTGTTTAATCAATTCTGTGTATCGAGCCACAGAAATAAAGCAAGAGAGATGGGATATGAAGACAGATAGTGTAAATTGTAACTATATTAAGTTAGTAAAAGTATTTGTAGTGTAGAGTGGCCAAAACATGTAAGGTGGTTTAATTATATGACTACAAGAGCAGAGAAGGTTATTGAGATAGTGTTATTTTAGTGCAAATTTAAATGTTTTAAAGAGTCTAGCTGAGTAAGAGAGAGAGGAAGCACATTCCAAAGTTTGGCACTGGCATGGGAATAGAGACATTGTCCAGCTCTTTTGTTGGGTTTAGTTATGGTTAAGAGTTGTTTGTTAGAGGGCCATACAAGAGAAGGGCAGTAACATGTGTGCTTCACTAAACACATTTTCTGATATTCATGTGTGCTCTGCAGCAATGCACTTCCAAGTGATATAGCATGACTCAGGCCATTGTCAAATAGACTCCAGCATTACAGAACACAGCTACATTGATATACACTTGGTATGGGTTTATAATGAGACTAGATATTGGGCATCCATGATCATATCCCATTGATATTGTCATAACTTGTATTATTGTAGACATGACTTCATCTGAATATGAAGACACATAATTCCATCATTGCACTACCACTGTTTCCAAACATTGTGTTTGTGTGTGTGTGTCATCTACACAACATCCTAGGAAACAGCTACACATCTGTCTCACTTCTGCAATATGCATTCATGATAGCTTCTTTCACTTAGGTTGCTAGGATATATTTAAATGTACTTTTGCAAATCACACTCACACAATCATAGCACAATTCCAGGCTTTGCAAACAGGCATCTTAGCTGTATATATCTGCAACACTATGATGATGTCTTCCTCTATTAAGTGCACTCTGACAGTGTTAACATCAGACTTCTGTGTGCATTTAGTAATGTGTTTTCTAGCTTGTGTAATTAGATAGGTAGGGGTTCTAATTTCACAGTAGTCAATGTGTATGTGTGTGTGTGTGTGTGTGTGTGTGTGTGTGTGTGTGTGTGTGTGTGTGTGTGTGTGTGTGTGTGTGTGCGTGTGTGTCTGTGTGAACATGAGTCCAGTTTCTGCCACCCTCATTCAAGTAGCATTCAGAAGATACTTTTACACTGCGACGTGACTCCAAAGCAATTTCATACAGCCCTCCCAACATCCGCTTCTAAGCATATACTGATTATGTCACCCTCTATAAGTGCATTCTGAGAGTGCTAATATCAGACTCCTGTGGTGGTGTGAGCCTTAAGTACAGTGGTTTCTAGCGTGTGTAATTAGATAGGTAGGGGTTCTAATCCTACAGCAGTCAACTTGTGTGTGGAGTTAGAAGAGCATGAGCCCAACTCCTGCCTCCCACTCAAGTAGTATTTTGAAGATACTTTTGCACACCTACATGACTCCACAACAGTTTTATACAACCCCTACATCCTCTTCTCAGCTTACACTCATGATGTCATCCTCTATAACATGCACTCTGACAGTACTAGCATCAGACTTCTGCAGTGGCATGAGCATTAATTACTGTGTTCTCTAGGTTGTCTAATTAGATAAGTAGGGGTTCTAATCCCACAACAGCTAACTTGAGTATGTGTATGTTTATTCATCTATTAGTCTAGAGACAATTTTACACCAGGATGTGAGTCCACAACTATGTCAGACACACTTGCCCATATATCCTTCTCAGCATGCACTGATGATGTCATCCTGTAAAATGTGCACTCTGACACTGTTAAAGACAGACTTGTAGGGTACTGCATTCTGCAGTTTGTGTAACTAGCTAATTAGGGGTTATAATCTCACAGGAGTCAACTTGAGTGTGTGGTCATTCAACTGTCAGGCTGAAGACAGGTTTACACCAAGATGTGAGTCCACAGCTATGTCAGGCACTCTTACCCAAACATCTTCTTCTAAGCATACATTGATGATATCACCCCCTATAAGGTACACTCTGACACTGCTGATGTCAGAAATCTGTGGTGGTAATAGTATTACATTGTATAGAATACAGCTTCTATACCTATATAAGTATGGTGTTCAAAACTGACCTCAGTCAACTGATATGTGTGTGTGGTTGGTGGCATGTTATGGTTATTGTTTGATGTTTTGAATCTGTTTTCATTTGACTCCCACTCAAGAAAAGATTTTACATAGCCCCCAGATCTAACATCCTCTTTTTCCCTCTGCCCATAAAACATCTATTATGCGGAACACTGAGGATGTCATCATCTCACAGATGCATGCACACATCATAAAGAGCCCCTCTATGACCCTTTGCAAGCCATTTCCAGACGACTGGATGTGTGACTCCTAATTCTGTTATGGGATGGTGCACATGTCCCATATGGACAGAGGCAGTATGTGATACAAACACATACACACATACCCCTACTATACTCCATCACATAGCTACAATGATTTGTGTTCAAATGGCATAATAATGGCTAATATTTGATGTGTTCCTAAACAGTAGCCTAGTAATGTCCTGTGTCCCTCTGAACATTGCACATGTCAATGGTGTTGTCATCAAAGTGTGCTATGTTGAGGTGTGAATGCACTATATCCCTACATCAATGTATTCCAATCTGTGATTTGAGCTATTGTATTAATGGCCACTGCTGACCTTTGGTTACATGTTCCTTCTATAACAGCTGTAGTAATATGCCTCGTGAGAACTGCTGACATCAGACAATGCTATGTATATTGCCGTCTTGCTAAGGCATGTGCTCCTGTACTGCAGTATGTCAACATTCTACACAGTTGTCATGCAACCAGCATAGTCACAGATGCAGTATGGAACAGGGGTGCATGTGTATACCTAGCATCTGGAAATGTTATTTGACATACAGCAATATTATGTCATACTGATTACATGGACACATACTCGTCCACATATTGTAATGTTGTCACATAGACAAACACTGGGATTCACTTTTGACCTTGTGGAATTCATTGTATGCACTACGGAGATGCTATTCTCAAGGATTATACAGGTATTCCTCAATAGCATTGCGCGACTGTCAGTACTTGCATCATAACTGTTCTGCATGAGCCGCATCCACCTCAGTTGTCATGTGTCCACATATGGTGTCAGGGCACACACATTTACACTGATAAACATATAGGCATATGATGTACATCTGATGTAATGACATGAAATATGTAGACTCAAAAATGGCCAGGCAATCCAGTATGTAGAGTAAAAATGTTCTTTATTCTATAAACAGACATAAGTGCTTTTGCAGAGATACTGCTTCATCAGATGCAATTCCAAACTGATTTTTACCATATAAATATAAAAAGCTATCACTAATTATCCAATCAGTAAAAGCTCATTGTTGTTAAAGAAACAAAACCATTATTTCACTCTTTATGCATTCAAAAGCTGCTTATAAACACATTCACTATCACAGCAATAAAATACAAAAGCATATATAAAAAAAAAAATATATATATATATATATATATATATATATATATATATATATATATATATATGTACATACATATAAAACTATAAACATATAAAGCTATAAACATTCTATAAAAATGTAAAACCTAGAATTGTAGCATCTGAACAACGGTCTTGCTTTTAACATAGGTTTGGTGGGACTTTGTCATTTAAGCCATGACCACTGTCCCCTCTCAAGCAAACTATCCATCTTGTTTCTAACTGTTCAGAATAGTTTCGATCTCCACCTCTGATGTTTTCATAAACTCTACCTATTGCTCTAAATTTAACAACATAATAATTATCTGTTCACTAACATGTTTGGCAAGTGCATTAGAAGCACTGCCTTTGCTGATATGGTAGATATTCTCTTTTATTTTGCCACAAAATGCCCAATCTGTTTTCCCTACATAGAATTTATTACATTTCTGACAACATGGTAAATAAACTATATGTACTGAGGAACAAGTGGCAGAAACCATAAAAGTATAAGTCTTGTGCTGATCTGGATGTATAAATAAATTTGAACTATCTATATGCTTACATGCAGTATCTGCGATGGTGGTGCTGCGGTAGCATTGTCGCTTCACAGTAAGACGTTGTTTTGTTCAATTCTCAGCTAGAGCATCTTCTGTGTGGAGACATGCATGAATGGGCGTACCTTCGTTAAAGGTTGTGCATCAGGGCCGGCAACTTGGCATGTAAAAATATACTGCCAATCATTAGCAGACCGGAGTTCCGCTGTGGTAACCCCTAACCTTGAAAAGCCGAAAGACGCAACATATGCTTACATGCAGTCCACCTACCACAAGCCATAGTAATAATTAGCACTGTTTTCATTCTTTCTAATCTTAGGGTAACATACTTACCATTTCAATGATCTCATATTTTTATATAAAAAAATGGGTCTACTGTCCACAATCCCTTTTATTTCATCATCTGCTGTAAGAATATGCCAGTACTTATTAATAAATTCCGTATACATATGTAAGTTATTAGAATAATAAACTAGAACTCTTAACTTGCTTCTATATATCTTATTTTCTCTAACTTGATTTGATTCACTACCACTAGAAAAATAAAGTCTAGCTTTATCATTTCTCATCCTAGTAACATCTTGAATAACATTATTAACTTATTGATCAAGATAGCCTCTTTTTTCAAAAGTTTATCTTAGAACAGCAGTCTGTTCTAAGAAATCATTTTCCCCTACATTCAGTCGAGAAATCTATATACCCAATTTTTAACAACATTTTTAAATACATAACTAAGATGCATACTTTCTCTGAATAACAGGTGGTCACAGTGACATGGTTTTTTGTATAACTTTGTGGTAACACCACCTAAACTATCTTTATCAACTTCAACATCAAGGAAATTTATATTTTCATTTGAAATTGCTTGTGAAAACTTCAAGTATGTAGTAGTGTTTGATATATAATCAACAAACTCATTAAATTGTTGCAGTGACCCCCCCACAAAATAAACAAATCATCAACAAATCTTCAATAAAACAGTACCATGTTTTTAAATCTTCCATTAAGTATATACTTTTCTTCCCATACAGACATCACGGCATTGGCATAGCTATTGGCACACAAGGTGCCCATACCTACGCCATTTCTCAGCCAGTAGTTCATTTCATCAAATACAAAACTATTATTGTACAATACACATTTCAGCAAGGATGTAAACATCTGAAACTTGTCAGTTGTAAACTCAGTACAGTTTCTTAAAAACTCATTGAAGCTATTAATACCAATTTCATTCGGTATCAATGTAAATAGTGAAACGACATCCAAAGTTGCTAAAAATACACTGCTATTATCTTCACTTTTAGTCATGTACTGAAATAAATCATAAGGAAAGTGCTTGGTGTCCCTAAGAATATATTTATTGGTATTCAATATAGGTCTGAGAAGTTTCTCAGTATATATAGACATAGGTTCTGTAACCCAGTTATGCCCTGACACTATAGGCTGTAGTGGGGGGTGAACCAGGTTTTTGTGCAGTTTTGGTAAACCTTGGATCATAGATAACAAGGGGTGTAACACTTTAAAATATTCATGCAGTTCTCAATTTATCATTTGATGACTTGATAGTCTATCCAACTCACCATAAACATTAAAAATCATCCTATCCATTTGCTTCTTGTTAATAATAACATGTTGTTGTTTGTCTTTTTGGCTTTTACCAGTTAGCTGCTGCCACAGTGGAACTCCAGTCCGTTAATGACTGTCAGTCGATTTTTATGGTGCCAATTTGCCAGCCTGATGCCCAACCTTCAACGAAGGTACGCTCATTCACGCATGTCTTTCGGAGGCTACTTAAAACTATTATTACTAAGCATTTCTTTCATCTCATTTTTATACCAGCATGTATCTAAAACAACACCAGGGCCTCCCTTATCAGCAGGCTGAATTATTATGTTCACATTATTTACCAAACTTTTCAGTGCATAATTTTCATCTTTTGTCAAGTTCCACTTTTTACAAGGCTTCTTGTTTTCACTAACTTTATAAATATCTTCAAGACACAACTTTTCAAAAGCATTGACTACTGGATGCAATATGGGTGAAAAGTTACTAAATTTCTTAAAAAAAAACATTATTATAGTTGCCTGTTTCATTTCCTTTAAAACACATTTTTAACATGTAATTTGTAGTAAATGCTTTAATATCTCAAATAACATCTACAAAATCAACACTCTGACTGGGAATAAATGACAGTCCTTTCTGTAATATTTGCTTTTCAGTGTCATATAGTTCATATGATGACAGATTACACACTAGTTCGTATTGATATTTCTCATTACCTTTTTCTGGCTGAGAGTTTCTAGTGATTCTGTCTCGGGGTTTTTGCTTCATTCTCGAATGACTTCTGCCCTTTGTGCCTTTCATTAAACTTGTTTATTCATTTATTGGCAAAGGGAAAAGCAGTTTTTTGCTGAAAAACCAAATGGACTGATCTATTAACTTCTTTCCCATTCATATTTGTAGTTTTCGAATCAGAACTACAATGCAATTGCACTGCAACTGCAAAAGTCTTCCTCCTGGCTCTTAGATCCATAAATGGACCAGCCCCTACTATACGAGCAGTTGTAACCTCCGTATGTCATTCATGGAGCATGATATCTCATTCGTCGCAGTTGTACTTTCCATGTCATCAATCACGGAGCATGACGTCTCATTGGTCGAGCCAGTCCTGGCTCTAGAAAGGCTAGGTTGATCATTCAAGTTGGTTTGTATGTCACGGTGCGATGGTATCACCCTCGGCCAAGTAAAAACATTTCCTTTTTCGAAATCTGTACAGTCCCTGCTAAGCTTTTTCATTTTAAGCTTAACCAATTTCCATTCCTAAGTAGAGACTGAGTCTATAACTTCTGATAAATATTTATCTAGTGACTCAGTCTGGAAGTGTGCATTTATTTCTTTACATTGTTTAATGATAGTCGACTGAATATTATGTGCTTCCTTTTGAGATAGATCAGACAACAACTGCATGTATTTCATGCTGCATTCTAAATTAGCCTTCTGCCATTGTATAATAAGTTCAGGGTAATTTGAGGCTGGGGTAGGCTTCTTTAATACCCTTAGTCCTCTAGGGACCACACCCTCAGTCAAGCACACTTCAAAATAAAAATGCTGAACCTGATACCTTTCCATTTTAAACAGATTATTATCAAGGTTATGCACATGGGTTTTTAAGGCAACAATATCAATATTACTGCAGTCACTTTCATTCACTGTCAACTCAGTATCTAAAAAAGGATTTCTCAGATTTCTCACTGAAGATAAAAACTTATTTATTTATTTATTATTTTACATTTGTTTACCGGAATAGTCTGACTGGATACATGTCCATTTTCAGTGGAGACCCTGGGAGAAAAGCTCCAAATAGACAAAGTTACATAGATTACACAAGAAGTTAGATAACATTAGAAAATATAAAACAAAGTGATTATGTACAATAGTTTAGTAATGTTCCCTAGTAGGGACTGACAATTCACACGGACAGACACAATTAAAAACAAGAGACGTCAGATGGGATATAGAGCTTGATGATGTAGTTGCATGTTATGATATTTACAGATTATGCTTTCAGTTTATAATTTAATCAGGGTTATATAGTTTGGCAGTGAATTCCAGGTTTTGCCAGCAAAGTTGTCATGACATTTTTTTTACTTTCAGGTGTATAGTCCAACTCAATGTTGCTTCATCAAAGCCTTCAGTCATAGTCTCTGCTCTGCTGATATTATTAAGCACAAGTTCAATAAAATGATAAAAGAGGATAAATACCAGCAATAACAAAGTCCAAAGTCGAAAAAAATAAAAACTGTAGTCTCCAAAAAACAAAGTTGACTCAGAAATGGCCAGACAATCCAGTATGTAGAGTAAAAACTTTCTTTACTCCATAAACAGACATAAGCGCTTTCGCAGAGATACTGCTTCATCAGATGTAATTCCAAACTGATTTTTTACCATTTAAATATAAAACATGTGAAAGAGTGTGTCTCTCATTTTTTAGATGCACTTTAGTGGAACAGTTAAAAAAAGATGTGAGGGGTAGGGTTATAGAAGATCACCTATTGGTTAGGGAACTTATGTGGCAGCTTAGTCTGAATGCACAAATATATACTGGTTTAAATGAAGCCACTTCTGTTGTTCCAATTCTTAAACTTAAAAGTTTGGATTGCGGTATTAAAGATATGTGTGCAATGATATGTGTGCAAAGATGTACACAGTGATATATATATATATATATATATATATATATATATATATATATATATATATATATATGTAGATTAAAAATATTGTGATTTTTTTTTTTTAGATGAAATCATTTTTAATGTTGGTGTTTTAAAGAACATTTCCCTTTGAATTAATGAATTATTTTAAGTGTGATATTATCAGTGTATTTAAGCAAGCTATTAACATTCACAGTAGTTGGGCGGCCACGGTGGTGCAGTGGTTAGCATTGTCGCCTCACAGCAAGAGGTACTCCGGTTCGATCCTCGGCTGGGGTGCCTTCTGTGTGGAGTCTGCATGTCCTCCCTGTGGTCGCGTGGGTTTCCTCCGGGTGCTCCGGTTTCCTCCCACATCCCAAAGACATGCTGCAGGTGGATTGGACACTCTAAATTGGCCCTAGGTGTGCGTGTGAGTGTGCCTTCTGTGGAAGGTTGGGCGCCGGGCTGGCAACTCGACACTGTAAAACTCCACTGCCAGTTAATGTGCGGACAAGGTGATCCGCTGTGGCGACCCCTAACCGGGAAAAAGCCGAAAGAAGAAGAAGAAGAAGATTAACATTCACAGTAGTTCTAATGAAGTCCCATTTGGGATGAAAGTGCTTAACTGCTGGATGTGTTTTAAACAATAAAGTGCAGTGTGAGTTTACCTTTTTGCCTACTTGGTTAATGGTGTTTCATGTCTAAGGAATGAGCTTTACTGAAAATTGTTATCCTGTGATGGGACTACACTAGCACATTTATGCAGACCCCTCAACTTTCCAGATTTTCTCAGAATGTAAAGATTTTTTTCCTCGATATTTTGGCCTGGTCCTCATAAAAATCTGTGTTTTTCTGGTAAATATTGAGGATTGAAGTCACTAAATAAATAACACACATTTGAGTATCAGGGTTTATATGCTTCATAAAATGGCTTCTAATGCAAAACCTTTCTATCATGAAGTGTCTTAAGTTTATTAGAGTAAAATGTTTATTATGTGTACCTATTTTTGGGCCTCTGTCCCACATTATTTTGGGCACTGTCCATATTTGTTGCACTAAGAGGTTGAGAGGTATGTGTGATAGAGAGTCGGACATATAATTGGTTATTAGATCTGGACAGGAGTGTAAATCCTCCTCCACTTTCTTGCACTACAAGTCGTGATGTTTACAAATACTTTTGAAAGATGCAGTGGTGTAATTGCTAAAAGATTGTGCAAACAGATGTGTTGCAGAAGTGTAGATCCTACTCCACATGATTACCACCTGCTGGGCACCTAACAGTTTACATTAATTGCTGCTTCTGGAGCACAAGAATATTCTTGATGCCATTTGACTTGCTCCTAATAGCCCACTTCATCACTGACCCAGGAGATATACTCAGTCTTGGGGTACAATGCTGTACAAAATCGCCTCAGATTTTTACTTCTGTCTGCACTCTTAAGCATGTGAGAAAACCAAATATTTCAAACAACACAGAAAAATCAGAGAAGGAAACAAAAGTATTACTTTAGAGAAGGGAACATTATATCATCAGCATGTTGGCTGCAAACAAACTCAAGTACTCAAATCTTTCTCTATAAAGGTTCCAAATGTAAGATTTATTTCTGGCCACAGAGTGGCAGTATTCCTTCACTGCTAAAACTGCAACTGACCGGCATGGGTAAATGAATGATAATGATGTGTGGATGGAATGAGGTGCATGTTTGGCATGGATACTGAAGGATCAAAGGAAAGAGTTGTTACGGGGAGCTGAGAAGGAAATAATAAGATGAAAATCAATAAAAAAGTGGAAATAGTGGAGATGTTTCAATTCTTTATGAAGAATTGTGTAGCTCAAAAAGGGAAATCCTTGTTACACAGTTACAATGATGGCTAAAGTCTTTACCTCATATGCACAAGGTGCAAGGTTTAAGCCTGACCTCTGGTGAATGCTTATATAATCTGTGCAATCCTTATGCATGTTACACATATATTTGTTTCACCAGGAGCTGGTCTCTTCATTCCTAACTGCTAGAAGCCAAGACTCTGACTGTTACATCCAGACTCAGCTTGATGCTGGTGCTAACATATTCCTAGAAAAATTATAAACTAAAAGTTCCAAAGTTTCACTTTTTAACTTTAATCTTCATGACTGTACACATTCTACACACCAGGAGCACTAAACCTCTCCATAACACTACACACTCTGTTTCTATACATTGTCATGGATTATCTACTTTGAGCTTGAAAATGACAATGTTGTGTACATTTCTCATCCATGATGCACATTGACTTTTCTTAACTCTCTAGGTCATATTTTTTGAATCTGAAGCAAAATGTTTTTTAACATTTTAAATAATATAATTTCACAAACGTTTCCATGGAAGCACAAAGTGAGCAATATAAACAAAATTTGACACTAGATAAAAAATACAACTTTCGATACAGAAACAGAAATTGACACTCAATAACCATTATAACTGAATATAGAGACAGACAGAGACTACTTAGAAATTAATTAGTTATTAAGTTTAGCATGATCTAGTATAACTATTAGAAACTTGAGCAGAAAATAAAATTCATGATACTGTAGAACAATTACAGTAGGTGTAATTGGATATGAAGCTATATGGGGTGGTAGAAACAGTGAAGGCTAGGTAATGCATGGACATAGCCAGGAATTCATTAAGTATAATTTAAGTGAGTTTTTGAACAGCGTAATAGTGGAGGCAGAAGATAAAGCAGGGGGAAGGTTATTCCAGGATTTAGCTATGTTATGGAAGAATAATGCTTTACCTGCACTGTTGTTAGCCTTAGAGATAAAAGGAGTGATTTGACAAGAAATTATGTCATTCTGCAAGTATCCCAGCAGTAATATTTGGGATATTAATTTGGGAAGTTTCTGAGAGAGAGATAGCATTCTGTATTTTGTCTTTGACCTAACAAGAACATCCAATCACCACATCTGCTTGCTTGCTCTGCAAGTAAGTCTAGGGTACAGTATAATTCTTGTAGATATAGTCAGGAATATAGATTAGCTTAATTTAGATTATTTTCTTTGTTTAATTGAGAGTGTCCTGCAATGTTGTTTTAAATATTTCCTATGATTTTGAACTCTGATGTAACTGTGATTATATACTGAGTATTTTCTTGTTCTTTTATTATTTATTATTAAATATATTTATATCTTTCATTGTGGGTGATCTGTCTAGACATATTTATGTTCTGAGAGTACTTGCATATTTATTTGGTGACACTGTGTAAGCCACTCCTAATAGCCTTCCTCTTGGTCAAACTGCCATTTGCATTGATAGTAACATGACACAGTAAGATTGGACACCCCTTGTTAAGGGTATTAAAGTTGCTGATAAAGACGCGACTGGTGACAGTGATAACTACCTTACAGTCTGGGCAGAAGGTGGCATAGCTAGTAAACCTGTGCCAGCCTTTCTCAGGTGTGTGTGTGTGTGTGTGTGTGTGTGTGTGTGTGTGTGTGTGTGTGTGTGTGCATGTGTGCATGTGTGTATGTGTGTTTGTGTATAAATCAAACCTCAAAGCATGTGTGTGTGTGTTAGCTACTTGGGCAGGGACATGAAGCACTGATTGGACAGAGAGGGTGATGGAGGTCTTGGCTTGGCTACTCAGCTGGGATCTCAACTCTATAGCTATACTAGTGGGGAGTCTTACTGGGGATCTGGAAAAGGAGGGATAAATCAGCTCTGGACTGACTATGGTCTCTGTGTGCTCTTAAGGGAAACTGCACTTGATGCAGAGAGCTGCATCTGGAAATACTGTGTGTGCATTTGCCATCCTCCCATGTACGTCTCCCACTGTTGCCAGTGTAGAGGATTGAGACTCCTTGATTATTGTTGCCAGTGGAGAGTCATCATATATATTGGTGGCCAGTGGTGGGATATCCACATATTAGGATTCAGTGGTATGGATATTGAATTCATGTAGCCTGTAAACAGTGGTCACTAAAGAAGATGTTTGTACTCTCAATTCAGAGTTTCACATCACAATAGTTTTATTATTTTTTTTTTTGTTAGCTTAGTTAGTCAGGGACAGCAGGCAAGGATGATAGGTGAGGAATATGGCAAGTTGACAAGGACTCAGTTTGCTGAGATGTGCCAGACCAAAAGACTGGGGCATGCAAACCTGACTAAAGTAGAAATGATTGCAGCCTTAGTCACAGCTGCATCACAGAGCAGCAACTAGGAGAACAATCAGACTGGCCTTGGGGAGGTACAACTCTCAAAAAATGGACAGTTCAACCTTTCCACAGAGGACTTAAAAATCTGTCTGGAGTTAAAGAGACTTGAACTGGAGGCCAAACATTTGGAAACAGAAGCAACAGAGAAACTGAGACATCTGGAAGCTGCAGAGAATGAGAAGCAGCAGCAACATGAAAAGGAGATGCTGACTCTTCTCCAGGATGATGGAGTTAATGGGTAAGGGAGTAACCAAAGCCCAGAAGCAACAAAAGTCAGCACATTTCTTCCACAATTTACATAGGGTGATCATTCTGACAGTTTTATTCATATGTTTGAAAGGGTTTGTAAACAGTATAATGTTGACAAAGGGCTCTGGGTACTGTCCCTGACCCCCTTACTCAATGGTAAAGCTGTAACTGCTATTTCTAAATTGTCTGATACTGATTGTTTAAATTATAATACTGTTAAAACGTGTCTGTTAGAGTGTTTTAAGTTAACACCTGAAGCTTATAGAAAAAAGTTTCATGAGCATAGACGCAAGGCAGATGAAAGTGTGTGAATATATTTCTGAGTTAAGCAGTTATTTTCATAGATGGGTGAGTGGGTGTCATGTCACCACTTTTGAAGGTCTGGAAGACCTTTTGGTGAGGGAACAAGCCCTTACCACTTTGCCTGAGGACATGAGAATTTGGTTAATGGATAGAGAATGCAACACCACAAATAAGCTGTGGGAAAAGGGGTCTATACCTAGCAAGCAGGGCATCACTGCACAGAAAAGGGATAGCCACTGCTGCTCATGGGTCTAAGAGAACCCATAGTGGGCACTTAAGCCACTCAACAGAGTCTGCCAGTAGCAGGGGAAGCCACTAGTCCAGGTACACATCCAGAACTAAGGGTTAAATGTTTTAAATGCACCCAGAGGGGCATGTGGCATATAGATGTCCACAGAAGCAAGATGGGGAACAAAAGGTGGGAGATCCAGTAAGTAGGATTGGCAGAATGCCAGCAGTGAGTTGTCTGGAGAGAATACTGAGTTAGTAGTGTCCAGAGCCTACTATCTGGCACTTCTAGCTATAGCCCATGATATTCCCTTTGCAGGTCATACAGGCATAAAGCATACAAAGAGACATATTATGTAGAACCTCTATTGGCCTGAGATTTCCAGAGATGTAACAGGGTACTGCAGGACCTGTGAGCACTGCCAAAAGGTAGGAAACCATTTCAGACAGATGGTAGCTATGGATATTGTGGGGCCTCTGAGTACCCAAAGTTCCACAGGGAAAAAGTATATCCTAGTGGTAGTAGATTATGTTACAAGATACCCTAAGGCAGTGGCCTTGTCCTCTATTGAGGCAGAAAAGGTGGCAAATGCTTTGTTAGAGATTTTCAGCAGGGTAGGTTTCCCAAAAGAAATACTGACTCACAGAGGTGCCAATTTCATGTCAGATCTGCTGGCTTGTCTGTGGTAGCACTTTTGGGTGAAACACTTAAAGACCTTCCCCTACCATCCCCAGACTAATTGTCTGGTTGAGAGGTTAAACTCTATACTGAAGACCACGCTATGGGCATTTGCAGACCAGTTTAAGAGGGAGTGGGACAAATATTTGTTCCATCGGTTGTTTGCTTACAGGGAAGTGCCCCAGGAATCCATAATTTTTTTCACCCTTTGAGTTGCTTTATGGGCAAAGGGTGGGGGGACCTGTAGATTTGATTTGTGATGAGTGGGAGGGTGAGTGTGAATCCCACAAGGAGTCTGTTGTGGCATATTTCCTCACCATCAGGACAAAGCTCAGTGAACTCATGGGCTTGGTCCAGGAGAACCTGGCAGAAGCTCAACAGCAGAATAAGGTGTGGTATGACAGGAATGCTCGAGCTAGAGAGTATGCTGTGGGGCAGCAAGTTATGGTTCTCATTCCTGTCAGATAACAACAAGCTGCAGGCAGTTTGGGACCGACCCTGCAAAGTGGTAAGGAAGGTCAGTGCTGTTAACTACATGGTAGAACTGCTAGGCAAGAGGCAGGGGCATAAATTGTACCATGTTAACATGATGAAACCTTACCATGATAAAGAGACCCTTGTGCTGAGTATTTGCAGTGGATTATAGGAGGAGTCTGAGGGGGATCTGCTGACTGGTCTCCTCACTGAGGCTTGGACTGACACCTCAGTGGAAGGGGTAGCAGTGTCCCAGCAGGTATCCCCTACTCAAGTTCGAGAAATCAGAGCAGTGTTACAGGAGTTTGGGGACATGTTCACTGGGAGACCACGGTGCACCCACCTGGTGCAGCAACAGGTGGATACAGGACCCCAAAGGCCTATTAAGCAGGCACCTTATGGTCAAACAGATTCTGAGGAAGATGATACAGGAAATATTGGAACCAAGGGTAATCCAGGAGTCCAGCAGTCTGTGGGCCTCCCCAGTGGTGCTGGTACCAAAGAAGGATGGCAGCACCATGTTCTGTGTGGACTACAGGAAATTAATTAGTCACATAGAGTCAGATTCTTACCCCATGCCTAGGATAGATGAAGCCCTAGAGCAGCTTGGTAGGGCTAAGTATCTTACCAATATTGATCTTACCAAGGGTTACTGGCAGGTGCCCTTGACTCCCAGCACTAGACAGAGGTCAGCATTTGTGACTCCCTTCAGCTTGTATGAGCTCATGAAGATGCTCTTTGGGATGAAAAATGCCCCAGTGACTTTACAGAGGCTGGTGTACATCATATCCTAGCAGAAGCAGGAGATTTTTGCCCTTGCTTACCTGGATGATATTGCCATCTACAGCCATGCATGGCAAGAGCAGCTTCTGCACGTCAGGGAGGTGCTGGGCAGACTGCAGAGGGAAGGGTTGACAATTAATCATTTAATTAAGCCCAGTAAATGTCAGGTGGGTATGGCAGAGATCTCCTATCTGGGACATAGAGTGGGTAGTGGTAAGATCAGGCCAGAACCTGCCAAAGTGGAAGCCATTCAGGCATGGCCTACTCCTGTTATCAAAAAGCAGGTGAGGGCATTCTTAGGGAAAGTAGAGTACTACAGAAATTTGTCCCCAGTTATAGCACCATACCTGTTCCCCTCACAGACCTGACAAGGAAAAATAGGCCAGATAAGGTAGTGTGAACCCCAACATGTGAGCAGGCATTCCAGATGCTTAAAGGAACTTTGGGAGCACCCCCATTTAGCAACTCCACATTACAGCAAAGAATTTGTTTTGCAGGCGGATACTTCAAACCATGGGATGGGGGCTGTACTCAACCAGGTTTCCTCAGAGGGAGAAGAGCACCCAGTAGTATTTTTCAGTCACAGGCTCCAACCCAGGGAGGAATGCTATGCAGCTGTAGAAAAGAAAAGTCTAGCCATAGTGTGGGCACTGCAGAAACTTCAGCCTTATTGGTATGGAAGGAAATTCACTGTAGTTACAGACTACAGTCTCTTAACATGGCTACATTGAGCCAGCTAGCAAAATGCCAAGTTGCTAAGATGAAGTTTAGGGTTGCAGGCATATGATATGACAGTGCAACACTGCAGTGGGGTTAGCAATGCCAACACAGATGGGCTCTCAAGACAGGAAATGGGGAAGTTATTCCCAGATAGGCTGAACCCTCTCAAGCAATGTTTCTCAAGGGTCACTTTAAAAACTAGCTTGAGTCCTCGGGGGGGGGGGGGGGTCACAAAAGGAGATACTGCCAACCCAGCTATCTGGAATTTTGTAAATAATTATATGTTATTTGTGAATATCAGCAGGATTCATATGATTGTGCTGCAAATGTATTAGAACTGTATGTCATATAAGATGGTTTGTACAGACATGTGTGCTGAATATATAATTTGTAAAGTAATGAGCTTAGAAGTGTGACCACAGTGTATCCTGCTGGATTAGAACAGACATGTATATACATTATTGTAACTGTTTAGATGTATATATTTTAAAATGGAAACTGGAATACAGGAGGTTAATTTCAGAAAAATAGTTGAAAATTTAAATTACTTTTTTGATCACATAATAAAAGGATGTTATCTTTCTGTTTCAGTGCAGTAACAGACACAATGTCTAGGACCAGAAGTGTTTTGTATTGTCTTGAAAGTGTTTATTGTTTTATGACTTCCAGGATCTGCCTTAGGTCTAAGAAAAGCCCTTCTTTATGTATTTATACAGGTAGATGCTAAATGCTTCCAGCTGGCATCAATGGTTATTTTGAGCCTGGGAACTGAAGTCAGATGACAGGAAATTAGGTCATTCTGCAAGTGTCCCAGCAATAATATTTGGGATATTAATTTGGGAAGTCTCTAAGAGAGATAGCATTCTGTATTTTGACTTTGACCTGACAAGAATATCTACTCACCACATCTGCTTGCTTGCTCTGTAAGTCTAGGGAATAATATAATTCTATTAGATATAGTCAGGAATATAGCTGAAATTAATTTAGATGTTTTTCTTTATTTGTTTGAGACTGTGCTGCAATGTTGTTTTAAATATTTCCTGTGATTTTGAATTCTGATGTAACTGTGATTATATACTGAGTATTTTCTTGTTCTTTTGTTATTTTTATTAAATATATTTAAATCTTTCATTGTGGCTGATCTGTCTAGACATATTTATGTTCTGAGAATGCTTGCATATTTATTTGGTGACTGTGTGGGCTACACCTATTAGCCTTGGTCTTGGTCAAACTACCATTTGTATTGATAGTGACATGACACAGTAAGCTTGGAGCCCTTTGTTAAGGGCCTTAAAGTAGCTTATAAGGACATGGCTGGAGGCAGTGATAACTACCTTATAGTCTGGGCAGCAAGGGACACGGCTAGAAACCTGTGCCAGCTTTTCTCATGTGTGTGTGTGTGTGTGTGTGTGTGTGTGTGTGTGTGTGTGTGTGTGTGTGTGTGTGTATAAAATTAAAACCTCAAAGTGTGTGTGTGTGCATGTGTCAGCTACTTGGGCAATGACATGAAACACTGGTTGGACAGAGAGGGTGATGGAGGTCTTGGCTTGGCCACTCAGAAGGGATCTCAGCTTTATAGCTGTGCTATTGGCAGTCTTATTCTGGCTGTGGAGAAAGAGGGAGAAACCAGCACTGGACTGACTGTGGTCTCTGTGTGCACTTGATGCAGAGAACTGCATCTGGAAATACTGTGTATTTGTCATCCTCCCAATGTTCATCCCCCACTGTTGCCAGTGGTGAGGATTAAGGCTCCTTGGTTACTATGCCAGTGGTAGGGTGCCACACAGTGCATCAAGGAACTTCCCCTACTGTTTTCAATAGATGTTGTGGGGTCTTTTACACCAACTTGAGCTACCAGCAACTCAAGTAGATGGGGTCTCACTTTAACATCTCATCTGAAGGATGACACACTCAGGAGTGCAGCACCATTTTATGCTGCACTGCATTGTCAGCTATCAATCTACCTTGTGAAGGAATAGACCCCATCATTTTGTCCACCAAAGGTGACTGTGCTACCTGTTGCACCAGTGACACTGCTATTTTCACTCAAAACTCCCAATCACCAGGCCTCCTCTACTGCTTTGTTGCTATTTTATGCCCCATATCTCCTGGTTGTTTACACTTGTTCACTATCAGCGTTGCTTGGTTTGTTTCATACTTCATCCAGTCTTGGTTTTATGAACTAAGCTTTGTTCTGCAACTGTTTGGCTTTTTGAAAATTGTGTTTACAACACACATCATCTCCTGCGGGTCCTGAATCTACCTCACAAATTTGCATTTCATTGCCTCAGTCCTAAGCTGTGGCTTAGGGTTAAGAACTGAATGTTTAAGGGACCATTATTCTGACAGCCATAGAGAGCTGTTGGGGAATATTATCCTAGTTTATGTGCTGATCTCCAAGGCAGCGTAATACCCCTGTGCTCCCAAAATACCACCTTGCAGTATGCACACACTCTAAGTCTGGCTATTGTGATAGGTCTGTTTTGATGGGCACAGCTGTCTTTACATGAATGAAGCTTGCTGGGTCACCAACACCCACTCTGAACTTGCCATGCTTTTGGCCAAGTTGTCTCCCTGCACCAAGGATAAGTGAAGCAATACTGAGCATTCACTCCCATCCTCCCTCCCTGACATCTCCATCCCCTGGGTCACTACATTATCCTAGATAATCTGAGTCATCAGAGTACTCCTTCCTGTAACAGTGAGCCACTCTTTGGAAGGTGTGACTTATTATTTAAACCAGGATACTGACATCTCAAGTTGTACAACTATTGTTATACATTACACTTTTGTACAGAACAGCAGCCATAATAATGTCATTTGATAGCCTAAAATAAAACTTTTATAATAACATACTGGGAGAATAAAGTGTCTATATTGAATCAGCTAATGTTTAAAAAAGCCAATGTTGATTCATCAACCCTATTTCAGCGAACGCTGAAAATCCCAAACACCCGGAACAACGAATTTCCTTCTCAGGGAAAAAATTTGCTGGGCCGGTTTCAGGAGTTAGCCATTTCTTCCACTTTGATGTGATCTCGGAGTTGGTATATTTAAGTTGGGGGAGTGTTGGGTGAAGCTCCCCACATTAAATACTGTTTTACGTTTTTTTTTGTTTGTTTGTTTTTTTGCGGAACAGCAATTTTTTTCCCTGGGGAAAAAAATCGCTGTTCCGAGTGTTCAACATTTTCAGCGTTCACTGAACTAGGGTCAATGAATAAGCGTTTGCTTTTTTAATATAGAGCCAGAATATAGACAGACAGGTTTTCAAAGATGCGCAAAAATGTGTTACTAAAACACAGGTTTGTTAATAATCCATTCCTAACTAGGAAGGCTTAAATTCTCAGTTTCTGCATGACTTGCTGAAGGACATTTCTGATTTATGTAAGATAATTTGCATGCAACGACCTAAGATGTCAGGTACAGCATACTGACTACTGATTAATACGAATACAGGCATTCTTCATTCATCCGTAATCCAGTATGTGCACTTATGCTGCTCAGCTTGGGCGAAAGCCACACTCATTTTTTTATTTCTAAGAAACCATCTAATATGCTTAGTTTTTGCAATTCCTGGAAAACGGCAACAGACTGCCTCTTGGAAAAGAGGATTTTGTATTTCATGTGACTGATATAATTAAACATCTTTAGATATATGGGCTAGGAATGTCCAGCATGTCTTATTATACCATTATTCTTATGTTCCTCTGTTGAGTATTATAACAGAGGAGTGAGGCAGCTTCTCCTCTAGCATGCAACATTTTAAATTCAATACCCCTTTCAAAGGGTATGCACTTTTAAATGAAGATAAATTGCTTATACCTTTAAATTTCAGCAGTTTAGTTTGCTTCTTTTTAATGAAATGTTTGTAGAAATCACAATACATTAAATGTGAGTAATAGCTTGCATCTCTTTACTGATACTGCATAAAGATGAAATGTATTCTGAAAAATGTACCTTTTCTCCTATATGCTCCGTTTATTTTGTAAAGAAAATACATAACCAATAAGGATTTGGCATTGAAACTACATTTTACTGTGAGAGCTCACTTATCACTTATCCTGGTGTATTTACTCTTTAACTGCTCATCTCTCATAGCTATTTCTCCCTTATGACTTTCAAAATAATCTTTGCAGCCACGTAGAAAATGTAACTTCTAAGAAAGGTTGCTATATGAAACTGTATACTCTGGCATTTTGGCATTTTATGCCATGATTTATCTCTTTCCTATTTCAGAATCACAGATTATAATATTCTATGTGCCCAGAATAACTATTTATTTTAGGCTAATATGTCATCCAATATCTGAAATTAAATCATTAATAAGCAGCAAAAAGAATCTAGGGAGAGACGGGTCAGCTGTTTGAAAAGGAATTGATTTTATTTGTGCTGTCAAAAGCTATCATGTATAAAATGATCTCACAACTATAATAACAGTGATGAGAAATAGAAGCAAGCATGAAGTATATAGTGTCATCTACTAACTAAAACAACCTCTGTTTTTGCTGCTGTTATTCTGTCTCATTATGTATTGCTTTTCAGCGTAGACCTAATGAAAACGCAGATAAGAGATTATTGCTTAACAGGAATCGCAAAATTAGTACACTATTATGAACAGATTTGTTCATTTTAAATTTTAAAAGAAAAATCAGACTTTAACATAAAAGTAGTTAACATTAATTTAACTGTCGATTAATAAACCGCAGGTGCTGACTACGCTGAAAATATAACCGCCTGTTTCTCACTCATATTAACATTATGAAAACAGAGGAAAGAAGTGTTTGTTTTACTGCAGCTTTATGGCTTATGCTTAGGTGAACATAATTCACTGAAAGTCATTTTTTCTAAATTAAACAGTACTCAGAGACATAGAAATGCAACTGTCACAACCCCCACTGCCCACAGATCCTTATAGCTTAGAAAAAAAATAAAATGGTGCTGAATTATTACAATTATGCCTACAAATAGAAGAGGTTGTTGCATTATTTATGTATTATTTTGTGTAGTAGAATGTTTAGGTTACTATCATCATATGTTTTAATTTCTAACTAATTTTAAGCTTGAGCTACCACATACTTGTTTGTCACATTATACATTAGTGTTTTGCTGTTTCAGTTGTTTGTTAGCTTTACTGCATTTTCATTACTGTGTTGTGGAACTTACCTTTACTGTACACATTGTATGAAAATGGAGCTGAAGTTAACTGAACAGCCCAGTGAAGCATACATAAAAATAAATAGATGCAGTTATTTATATTATAATGCAAATTAATCAATTTTATGTTGGCTGCTGATCGCCAATTTTAGATCTGAATGATACAGATGTGTTAGATGATGCTAAGACTATAAAGTGTATATGCTTTCCAGAGTTAACTTCAAGACTCAGACGCAAGACATTCAAGCAGTTTCAAGATTAAGGTTCAAAATGTCACATAGTTTACCTGTTTATGTTAAGATGGGTTAATGTCTGTTAGGCCTAGTTAGCTTTTGATACTTTTTTAGTAGGCTTACTTGATAAAATACTTTACACTTGACTGGGGAAATATTATTGTAACAGTGTTCTAACCACTGAAAGTTGCCTGCTCTCTCCTGGTTCTGAGGGTCTAATACCCTCCAAGTATCCTTTTCTGTAGCATTGGCAGAGATAGTAGTTGCAACAAGAAAAGCAGATGAGTGCAAGGTACTTAAAGAATATTACACACCATGAGTGATACATAGTCCTCCTAGATGAACATCACTTATTGTAAGATGTCCTTAGTTCAGAATTATCATTGTGATGACACAGACTTTCATTGTAATTGATAACAGTTCTAGCACATAATTTAAACAGCATAAAAAACACAGAATAAGAATATAATTTTCCTTACTTTATGTAGTGCTTAAAACTGAAGACTGTTTGAATACTACAACTGTGAATTTATTGAAATCATAAGTATTAATTTTGTGTACATGTGTGGTATGTGCATGTGTGTGTGTGTACTCGCGTGTGTATGTATGCATGTGTATGCATGTGTAAGTTTATGCATGCATGTTTGTGTGTGCTTTTTTATGTGTGTGTGTGTGTGTGTGTGTGTGTGTGTGTGTGTGTGTGTGTGTGCGTGTGTGTGTGTGTGTGTGAGTTTATGCATGCAGGTTTGTGTGTGCATTTGTATATGTATGTGTGTGTGTGTGTGTGTGTGTGTGTGTGTGTGTGTACATGTGCATGTGTACTGAATATTAAGTATTAGTCTACACACTTTGTGGACTGAATGTTCTGCACAAGTGTAGCAGCATATTGTATTGTGAGGGTTTACTTTAACCTGCATGAGAACCTTTGGCTCTGAGTAGTGGTCTTATAGCTTTTTATGCCCAACAAGCCAACATACTTGTTTCTTTTAAGCATGGGTGAGCACAATTACATAGATACATTATGGAATGCAGATTCCTTCAAAATAATTTTATTCTAGTTTGTTTGAAATAGTATATCCGGGGATAAACATATATTAATAACATTCAAACGGAACTCAGTTTCTGCAGATTGTTATATTGCTACTTGTATTGTAACTTAAGTCAATAATGCTTGAAGAAGAAATTGTGTTGCATGACTTTACTGTTGCTTAAGTGACTTTGTCCTTTAGATACCATTAAAATAAATGCAAGTATGCACTGGCAAACCAGTTTTTCAAGTTCTGCCATTGAGTCATCTTTGAAGATACTAGGGTTGCCGCACTTTGCATGTGCCATTGACAATACTCTCTTTAACAATTATCTTAATAATATTTATTTATTTTGAATGTATTTGTGGGTGGTAGATTATTGTAATGCTTAACATAGTTGCCTTCCAGAGCTTGAATCTCCATTTTGGTTCTTAATTTCAGTGCTGTTTGTGGAGTTTGCATATTTCCCCTTAGTTATATGGTACTTCACTGGGATGTCTTGTTTCTTCCCATATGCCAAACATATAGTGCAGATAGACTTGTCAGATTCTGCATCATCTCCATGTATATAGAAGTTATAACTACAAGGACCTCCTACAGCTAATCAGAGTAGAGTATTCCTAAAACCACTATGGCAGAAGATTCCAAAGACAGGACACTGGGTACCTAAATGATCTAACTTCAGATGTTTCCAGATTCACCCCTGGAGCTCACAGCAGTCTTTAAGAAGCTAAGCACATGTTTCAGGCAGTAGGATAGAGAACTGGCAGCAATTTGAGGTAGTTACATCTCAAGTCATGTTGGGCCAAAAACACCAGCACCAGACTAAGCAGTATGGCTCTATATGAATGGCTGGCATGGAGTCTGGAACATGGGAGCAATGTGACAATGATGACATGTGCCAATCAGGAGTCACGTTCTGCACCAACCCCTTGTGGCTAAGTTCTGTATCATGTAGCCTGAGGTAAAGGGCATTAGTATAGATATAATGTGAGGAGACAAAAGCAGAAATGATCAGAGTGTGCTTAATAAGGCTGAATTTTTTCAGATAATAGCAAGAGGCCTGACAGTGTTTGTTACTTGATCTTGGAATAACAGCCTTTCATCAAGAATTGCACCCAAGACTTGCAATTTAAAAACAAATATGCCTTATTACTGCTATAAGTGATATAAGGGGGCAGTGAAGAAGCTGTACTATCCCAAAGAGTGGTATGAACAGCTAAAGCCCAAGTCATACATGCATTGAGCTTCAACTGATTACTTTTCAAGTGTAGATGAATAACATCAGGATCATCTTTGAAGGAACTACTGACTGCAGATGTTCCTGTGGGAAGGAAAGATGAAGCACACATCACCTGCGTTACTGCCATAATGGTAACACAGATGTTCTAATAACTCCTTACAGATGCAGCACATGTGATATATGGTGAATAACAGCAAATCCAAAACAGAACCCTGTGAATTCCTCCACTTCTGAGAAGAGGAACAAGATGAATGAATGTCTGACATAACCCACTAATTCTGTCCTGAAGATTAGTATATAAAGACGGCAGAAGAAAGACTACAGTACCACTGGAATGTTCCAATGTCCAGCAAGTTCAGATGCCACAGAGAGTTCAAGGAGGACCAAACTGGAGTAAAAATGCTAATCGGTTACTATAAAAAGGCCATTCACTAGCCTATCAAGGCCACTGTCTTTGCTATGATGAATCTGATATCCAAGAGATATATGGATTAAGAAGATCATGAACCTTTAAATAGGATTCAGGTTGTGCATAAACATCTTTTTTAATAACCCTGACTACAAACGGCAGGTTAAAGATAGCACAGCAATAACCAAAAACACCAGGATCCAAAGAGCTGTTTTTTTAAAGAATGGGGTTACCAATGCTTTATTAAGAATAGATGAAAAGAAAAACAAAAAAAAAAATCAGACATCAGAGAGGATCTCAGGAATTGGCAAATACTGCTAAACAAACGTCACCCAGCCTGGAAAGGCATGGATCTAGACTGCAGGATATAAGGTGCATGTTTAAAATAAGGGACATATACTCCAAATAATCAATTGCTCAAAGCTCATCCCAATATTTACAGGTATAGTCTTGAGTTATCCATGAAAATGTCCATGGATATATTGGGATGTGCTTCTTACCTAATGAAAACAAGCTTATCAGTAAACAGCTAAGTGGCCAGGTCACAATGATTTGTACACCGCACAAGATACTTATTGCAAAGATTAATAAGGGAAATATCCACAGCAAAATGTTCTAAGAAGCAGTCATAAAATAAAACTGGTTCCACCACCAAGTCAGAGATCACCACACTTACCTGTAATATCAAGATTAGGGAATGTCCTGATTTACAGGGCACAGCGACAGTCACCTAAAATGCTTCTCTTCATAATGTGTCTCCCTGTTATTGTCGAAGTGCTGGTGGTGTGTCTTAAGCTGCTGGCTCTACCTTAATAAGTGTTCCATCTTTGCTGTACAATATGCTGTAATCCCAGCTATCCCCTCCACAAGGTATATCGCCTGTTCCTGAACCAACTTGCTCCCATCTGCTACATTGGATCTCAACTGAAGAACCTCCCCTGCTACATTTTGAACCACAGCTTCTCCATGCTTTTTACAGTAAACTCTGCTTTAATAAGCATTCCATCTTTGCTGTACTGTATGCTGTAATCCCAGCTATCCCCTCTACAAGGTCTATTGCCTGTTCTTGAACCAACTATTACGCTACACTACGTGCCTTCTACAAGTGTCTAAGCATGAAAGTAACATCATATAGCTGCTAATGAATGTGCCGCTAAGTTCCTGGTAGCTCTCGCTAAGTTCTGGCGTTGTATTTACTGAAATACTGTTGAGTAGCACTATTATGCTACACTGTGTGTTCTTTGCAAGTGCCGCCAATTGAATTGAACTGTTTTGCGAGCGTGTTTAAAGTTCCTGGCAGCTCCATTTGATACTTTTTGCGAGCATGCTTAAAGTTCCTGGCAGCTCCATTTGATACTTTTTGCGAGCATGCTTAAAGTTCCTGGCAGCTCCCTTTGATACTTGAACATACAATTCTGGATTTGTTCAGAGTCCCTGGTACCCTCCTTTAATACTCGTGGCTGTATTTGCTAAGAATGGCATGCGTATATGGCATGTTACTGTGCTCTTCTCATTTATAAATCACCTGAACACTTGTTTATTGCTCCCTCTATATAGTTTGTCCTAAAATGCTATGTTGGTTTCCCCTAATATAGCTAGGAGTTCGGATTGGTGTCCCTACACAGCATAAGCTAAATTAGCTAGCTGTTTGGATTGGATATATCCTGATTTACATTTAAAGAATGCCCTGTTCGTAGTTATGACACCATAGTCTTCTTTTTGTTATGTAATTGCTCACTTGCCATTTATCATTGTATTTGGGGATTGTGTTTTTCCACGTGGTGGGTCCTTCCCCCATAGAGACAGTAGTTCTGCACAGTCTGTCTTGATGAATGTTTTTTTTTAGTGTTTTAAACCCTATCTATGGCAGCATTCTTTTGTATAATGTATTGGTGACTTACTGCATGTTCTCAGTGTTATGCCAAGGGATTTATCGCCTAGTATATTTTGAGCCATACCACACTGTGTTTTTGTTTCATCCTAGCTTTGCTTTAATAAGTGTTCTATCTTTTCTGTACTATATGCTGTAATCCCAGCTGTCCCCTCTACAAGGTCTGTCATCTGTTCCTGAACCAACTTGCTCCCGTCTGCTATGTTGGATCTCAACTTAAGAACCTCCCCTGCTACCTTTTGGACCACAGCTTCTCCGTGCTTTTTACAGTAAAGTACTTTCACCTAACAAACTAATTGTACTGCCCCAGTGACCTGCATTTTAAGAAAGGCTGAAAACACACTACTGCACTAAGGCAATTTCCCCCCTCCCCACTACTCTCATTAATATACCCACGTCCATCCTTATCTCAGTGCCTGTAGCCTCTCTAGTAGACTGGACTTTTTCTCTAACTCTCCCTGCCTAACCTAGCTGCTCTCCCCTCTTAACCAGTGATCTCCTGCTGTACTGTACTCCCTGCTCCTTCCACTTACCTGTCACTACTCCTTCCTTCTTACTATATGGTCTACCCCTTCTCTCCCCGTACTTCTGCTGTTGCTTTCTCTTAAACTATCTGAGTCTAGGCTTCCCCCTTTGTTTGGTGCCTTTCTAAGACGGCTGTCCCTACTTTCCCCATTTACCTCAGCTTCCTTCTCTGGCAGTTTTGAACTCCTAGTTAAAAAGCTGTTCTTGCCTTACCCTTGATTTAACCTGGTGTACTAATTGTCTCTGTAGCAACTTGCTCTGCAAAGGGGGCCTGTCCTGCTCTGGGCTCTCTCCGCTCCCCCTACCCTGCCCCCAATTTTCACCTGCCCCCACTACCTCTACACCTATATTCACAAAACCACTCTCACCCCTTTTCACCACCTGTTACACAACTCTCAATAACAACACCTACTCCTTTTATTCACCTATCACACAACTCTCCACAACCACACCTACTTTTTCTCCACCTATCACACAACTCTCTACAGCCCTCAACCTGCTGATTCCATACCTCATTCCAACTTATACCATTCTGCAAACCTGATCCCTTACCTCATTCCAGTTTATACCATTCTGCAAACTAACACAGCCAACCCCTTAAACCATTCTCTCACTTCCTACACCTTACCCCACTCTCTACACTACACTCATAAACCTGCATTACTATCCCATACCTACCTACTCCCCAACAGTCCTCTCACCCACTATGTATACTACATCCACAACCTTACTACATATCTTGTAACCCCTCTCCCTTCTATTCCTATATCACCTTACCCAACCCCCTAATCTATTATATACTGCTCCCTCTCATACTACTACCACCCAATATATACATGAACCCCCCTTTACACTGCTTATTTCTCCTTATCTCTACCATTTTGACCACCATCTCTTATTTCACAGAAGGGTTTTTCAGACTCCAAAGGTATACTCCCCATTCAATACTCCCCATGCACCCTCCTCTCCTTTTCACACCACAAACACTTTAATTTCCAGTACACTATCATCCCTATGTCTGGAACTCCTGTCACTCCTGATCTCCGGGGACATTCACCCCAATCCCAGGACCCCCTACCAACCACACTATTAACCCCATATCTTCAAATAAGCCCCTCTTCTTTGCTACCCTCAGTGCCCAAAGCCTCTGTAACAAACGTCCCAACCTCCATGCTTCGCTCTCTCTTAATCATCCTGACAGCCTCTGTGTAACTGAAACTTGGCTAAAACCTCACCTAAATGACACTGAAATAATCCCCCCCAACTACAAACTTATTAGACAAGACAGAACCAGAAAGAAAGGTGGTGGAGTAGCAATTCCCTTCTCCTCCAATCTAGCTTTAACACCTTATACCAACCCCATACCTAAATTCTCTACTGCTGAAATGACCATTGCTCTACTAAAGATTAACAACCACAAAAGTATAGTCATAGCTGCACTCTACATCCCACCAGGAAACAATACCCCTATTCTTGAAGATATACTTTCCTGGTTCTCGTCCACTATCTCTAATGAAACTATCATCCTAGGCGATGTTAACATCAACTGGTCTTCCATTTCCTTTAGCTCTTCTTCCCAAACCTATACGGCTTCTCTCAGTTAATCAACATTCCTACCCGACCCAACAAAGATATCTCCCCTGGTACGATCCTTGACTGGATACTAGTCTCTCATCCAGATAATGTCTCCGACAGTGGTATTTTGCCTGACCCCATTAGTGACCATCTCCCTGCCTTTGCCACCCCCTCTCCATCCCCACTACACCTACTGCATAGTTACATCACAACACGCACCCTTAGAAATTTTAACCCTCAATCCTTCTCTGATACCTTAAAACAAATAAACTGGAGTCCTTTGAAAAGTCTTCCCCTGGATGATGCTGTCATCCACTTTAATACTGTAGTCACTAACTTACTTAATAGCTGTGCCCCTCCCAGAACCAAAAGGGTGAAAACCAAAATAGCCCCATGGCTCTCTAAAGATACCATCACTCTCATGCACTCTCAGGACAGACTCTGGAAACTCCACCAAAAACTCAAAACCCCGCAATCTCTTAATCAATATAAACAACTACTCAACACGGTAAAACAGTGTATACACTCTGATCGCAGATCTTACTACTCAAAACAGCAGAACAACTATAAATCTAACCCTAAGAAATTCTGGAGTACTATTTCAGCCCTCATCAAACCTGGAAGAAAGGATAATCCCTGTCCTGAGCCTTCTGCTCCTGACCATACCATAGCCACCAACTTTAACTCCTTTTTTATCGACTCCTAAGCCAAACTTACCAACTCTTTCCCTGCTAGCTCATCAAGCTCTTCTACCCCACTCTCTACCAACCCCTCTTCTTCCACCACAAATTCCACCCTCTTCCCTCCCACCTCAGCCCCTCTCCACACAAGCCCCTCTTCCTCCACGAGCAGCCCTACCATCCTCATTTATTTCTCCCTCAAACCTGTTATTGTCAATGCCATTAAATGACTTCTCAGTAAACTAAAACCTTGCTCTAATGCCACAGATAACCTTCCATCAAACTTTTTAAAATTAGCAGCTGACGACATAGCCTACCTCATCTGTATTGTAATCAACCGCTCCATCCAGAAGTCTTATGTACCCCTCCCTTGGAAAAAGGCATTCATCATCCCCTTACATAAGTGAGGGAATAACAATAACATCCCAACTTCCGTCCCATAGCCATACTCTCCCCTATCTCAAAAGTACTTGAAAATGTATTCACCAACAACTTCTATCCTTCCTCCTCAACAATAACTTCTTATCACCTACACGACACGGCTTCAGACCTCACCATAGTACCTCCTCAGCCCTCTTATTTTTCCTTGACATTATCAACCATGCCTGAGACTCTGGCAATGTTGTATCCTCTCTGTTACTAGACTTATCTAAAGCCTTTGATACCATCTCCCATAACCTATTACTATCAAAGCTGTCACACCTTAACCTCTCTCCCACTACACTAAATTGGTTTTCCAGTTACCTTTCAAATAGGCAACAGTCCGTCAAATGGAACAACTTCACCTCCTCTTTTCTTGACACCCTCACAGGAGTAACCAAGGGCTCTATCTTAGGCCCTTTATTATTTAATATCTTCATTAATGACTCCCATCATTGCATCCCTAATGCTAAACTTGCTCAATATGCAGAGGACTCTACTATCATCTGCTCTGCTGATTCTCCCTCCACACTTATGGCACTAACTCAAACTGCTTTTAGTTGCACTGAGACCTGGATGCTAAATAACCATCTAGCCCTTAATGCAACTAAAACTAAGCTTATAGTTTTCTCCCCCACCAAGAACTACACAATTGATAAAAAGTCCTTCATTATAAATAGCCAAAATATGATTCCCATTGAACTAGTCCCTCAAACCAAGCTCCTCGGAGTCTTTATTAATGAACAGCTAAAATTTGATATACACATTCAAGCCAACATAAAAAAAAAAACACTAAATGCTAGGTATGCTTTACTGGCATAATTGTGACTTAACCACCTCAACCAGGCTAACCCTCTCTACCTCTTACCTACTCCCCTCCCTCATGTATGGAGTGACTATTCTCAACAACCTTCATAGTACCATCAAGGCTAAGCTGGCATCCTGCTACAATAAAATTGCCAGGTTTGCTACAAATTCCAAAGCTTCCTCTCACCACTGCATTTCTTTGCATTCATGGAACTGGTTAGAGCTCCCTAATCATCTATCTTTCATTCAGCTCTCCACTGCCCATAAACTTATTTTCAATCCTTCCCTTTGTCCCTCATTATCCTCCACTTTCAAAGTGCACCATCCCAGCCCTTCTCTTAGATCCACCAATCAGAACCTACTGGAACTGCACAAACCTCTTCGCATTCCTGGCCAATCTCTATTAGCCTTCTCTCTTGCATGAAAATGGAACTCACTTCCTCTCCTCATTTGGACTACCCAAAATCATTCTGCCTTCAAGTCCCTTCTACACTCTTATCTATCCTCCACCTGGGAATGCTCCTGCTCACACCCCTCCTAAATCTCCCCTATTTCCTATTTCCTTTCTCACAGTTATTCTTCAATGTATCAACTGTCAATAAATGAGAATGTATCTTGCAGCTATCTCCCATAACTGTATCAACTACCAACAAATATTGTAGTGTACAGGGAGCTTCCACTCCTGTAATTGTATAAACTACCACTATTATTTGTTCTTGTACTAACTGCTCATACTATGCATATACTTTCTTGTACTAACTGGTAAAATAATTGTATTAACTGCAAAGAAATATTGTATTGTACATAGAGCTTCTTCTCCTATAATTGTATAAATTACCAATATTATTTCCATTTCTTGTTCTAATGTGCACATACTCTGTATATACATTCTTGTATTAACTGATAAAATAATTTTGAGTGTACTTGGAGCTTTTCTCCCCGGGCCTCCATTGAAAAAGGGCTCAATATGGCCCAATGGACTTTCCCGGTTAACAAACTACAAATAAATAAATAAATAAAAATAAATAAAATAAATAATGCAGAATTCTCATTATCAACCAAGATAGGAAGTCATGGAAAGCCAGCCAGTTTTGGTGACCCAGCACTATGTTAAAAAGGAAATTGAACTTTGTTATTAATGTCCTTAGACAGGCAGGTGAGTAATAGATGAGAAACAGTCTTCACTTCTTGTCTGCGCCCACTGCATATTTAAAGGAGTTGGTACTCCCATGGGTAACCAGGACCACCCTGAGTTTAGATTTACAACAAATAACAAACATGCACTGGATTATAGAGGCACTGGTGGGGAAGAAGACAAAGCTACCATCAAATAAGGCTGGAATAGATCGTCCAACCAGGCCTCTGCTACAAAATGATATGTCAGAATCAAATAAGTCAGAAATAATAATAATCACTGGTTTGTTATGTATGGACCTTCTTTTGTTGTAAAGCATCTGATATGAGCCCAGTCCAAAACAAGTCCCATAAACCTGCTTGATATTATTGTCACAATTCTGGGACAACCCAAGCAGGAAAGAAAAATGAACTATGGAGTGGTATTAGAATGGCACATGGCTACCAATGCATCTGATGTTAGCATAGCACATGGCTACCAATGCAGCTGATGTTAGTATAGCACATGGCTACCAATGTATCTGATGTTAATATAGCACATGGTTACCAATGCATCTGATGTTAGGATAGCACATGGCTATCAATGCATCAGATGTTAAGATAGCACATGGCTACCAATGCATCTGATGTTAGTATAGCACATGGTTACCAATGCATCTGATGTTAGCATAGCACATGGCTACCAATGCATCTGATGTTAGGATAGCACATGGCTATCAATGCATCAGATGTTAGGATAGCACATGGCTACCAATGCATCTGATGTTAGGATAGCACATGGCTACCAATGCATCTGATGTTAGTATAGCACATGGTTACCAATGCATCTGATGTTAGTATAGCACATGGTTACCAATGCATCTGATGTTAGCATAGCACATGGCTACCAGTGCATCTGATGTTAGCATAGTACATGGCTACCAATGCATCTGATGTTAGGATAGCACATGGCTACCAATGCATCTGATGTTAGTATAGCACATGGTTACCAATGCATCTGATGTTAGCATAGCACATGGCTACCAGTGCATCTGATGTTAGCATAGTACATGGCTACCAATGCATCTGATGTTAGCATAGCACATGGCTACCAATGCATCTGATGTTAGTATAGCACATGGCTACCAATGCATCTGATGTTAGGATAGCACATGCCCACCAATGCATCTGATGAGAAAGCCATCTCATCAGCTCCCACAGAGGCATGCTTTCTGATCCTGCCATTATATCCTATCATAAAAGATTACAGTGTCTCTGACAGTTTTAAAAATCCTAGGAAGGAAGGAGAAAAAAGGGGATGAAGCACTAAAATGAGCTCCATATCAGAATTGTAAATCATTGCTAATTCACTGGAAACAATTGAAAGACAAACAATAATGAACAAATACATGCATCAATAATCTATATTTCGCTGTTATAGAACAATGCACAGTAATAAATAAAACAGGACTTATACCATGCTGCAAATCAAGTATGATACAGTGACATAACTTTATTAGAATAGTTCAGAAAAGCTGAGTTAAATTTACACTTAGTATGAACTAGGGCCCCTTAGCTTCAAAAATACAATGAAAAATGTCACTATGGTTTGTTTTCTTTTCTGTTAATGTACGTGTATCAATGCCATTGTTTAAATTATGATTTACTAAAGAGTCTGAGGGGATAAATAACCACATGGACTTCAAGATCCATTACAAATAATCCATACTTGTACTTGATGATATCCTAAACTAAAGTCCCATTTAAGAAGCTGCCCAGTCTGAAAACCAGAACATTCAGGTAGAAAGTTATCCAGCCATAGAACACTGTTCAAATAACAGTATAAACAAGAGCAATTAAAGAACTGTACTGCTGAAATAAAGATGATTACTTGAACATACATTTTTGATGGCTTCAAATAAAACTCAAAAATAGGCAATCATGTGGGAATGTCAATAACAAACAACAAGAAACCACAGGCAGCTCATCCTTGGACAATATTTAATGGTCAGTCCCTAGCGAGATGACAACGGTTTGCCTGTCTTATCATTATGCAAGCCAGCTGTCCTTGGTTTGCAGACTGTCCCTGATTTTCCTTCAAGATTTGCTCATACTCTCAAAACATTCTTCATTTTATAGTAAACCACTAAGGATAACAGCCAGCCAGCCAGTAATAGATATTACAGATATTAAAGTTAAATACTCTGATTGTTCTGAAAATGCAGATTGATGCAAAACTTGTTTTTATGTTAACTTTAAAAGTTAATTACAATAATATTAAAAATGTCTCTAATAATTTGTGTCCCCCCCAATACTTTTGTTTTGTCGAGAATTCTTGAGATTTCTTGAGCAAAGAAGTTGAAGGGTATGCCTTTAATCTGTGATTGTTCATAATGCTGATTATAAATTGATTAACGCTGGTTTGATTCTGTATTTAATTGTAATGCTTGTTGTACTTTTTAGTGTTACTTTTATCTGCAGAATGTCAATTTGCCATTTTGTCAACATTAATGCTGAGTACATTTTAATGCTAATTTCATCACTTGCATTGAATACAAATGTTTCATCAGTCTGACTTAATTCGATTCCTGCTTTGTTCCTGTTTGGGTTTCTGTCATGTATATACTTGCAGTTATTTTGAATTCACTGAAATATGGCAATATTCTGATAAAGTGCAGCTCTGTCTTGATTGCTGTAACTTGATTACAGCAGGTTATTTTAACTGTTAGCCACATTGTGCCTAATTCATACACAGAATTGTTAATATGTGGCTGTTTGGAAATCTTTGCAAACAGCTTTATTATTAGCTGACATTTGGAAATATTGTCAGCGAGTTTGTTCCCTGTTGTTTGTGGTTGTTGGATCCTATTTTGTGAATTCCTTTGGTCAGAAACTGAGACTTGGACAGTAATCACAACACTTTTACCTGGACTTGATGCTTTGTCTTTACCATTTTGTGTAAGGGTATTGTCTGCATGGATGATGTTGACTAAGTGATTTGTATTGGATTTAATCTAGCTTAATCTGTAATGAACATCATGGAGTACCACTATGTGTCATAGAAAAGTCCATTGTTATATATGTGAATTGTGCACAAGCATCCATAGCTTTTATTTAGACAGCCTTTTGCTGTGGCCAATAAAATAAATATTGAATGTGTATTTATTGCTGGTATGCTGTTTTCATCAAATCTTTTTTTTCCAGGACCCAGAAAATGTGTTTAATTCATGCTTGTCTGGCAGTTTTACATCTACTCATCCAGTTACCCATACCAATTTAATTTTCATCATTATTTTGAAGCAGCTGTTTTTACCACTGATAATCTTATGGGTATAAGTATTATACAACACTCAAGGGGCACCCCCTTAGAGTTTAGCCCTTTTTGACTAGCTTAAAATTGATATTGATGTGTTTTGTTTGATTTGTATTATATTCTTAGGTAGCATTGTGTTAGGTGCCAGAGATAAACTGGTGTGGTACCTTTTGTTTCTTGTGGTCTTCTGGTCACTTGGGTGACCAAAGGCCACCCTAGGGTGAAAAAACACAAATGTTTGAACTTTGGTTCTCTCTGATGTACTCAGAAAGCAGATGGAATTTTCTGGTCAGATATCAAGGACATGTATACCTCTGGCTCTGTTTATTCACTAATTTCTAATGCAAGGTCCATCTGTAGCTATGCTGGCTATTTCAGACATGTTGTGGGATGCTGGCCTTGCCTTCATCACAGAGACATGGTTGGATGAAAATTGTGTTTCTTATTTCACAGCAGCAGGACCCCCTAGGTTTTTCTGTGGTGCAACTCTTGATAACTGTCATGATCAGGGGTGGGTTTGATTTGTTGTAACTCTTCACTGACACTAAGTTTGGAACTACCAAATCCTTTCAGTATGTCATTTATACAAGAGAAGACTTAAGGTTCCTCTTTGTTTGCCATCACCTTATAATCCAAATATATTTCTACAAGAATTCATGGATTTCCTTGTTGATACACTGCTTCTGCACCTTAACTGGTTAGTTTTGGGAGAAATTAATTTTAGGGTTTGGTGATCAGTCTATGACCTTGGCACAACAGCTACATTCTATAATGAGTTTTGGCTTTGTTCAGGTGATTACAGCTTCTACCTATCATTCTGGGCATACTTTGGACTTAATTTCACACTCTGCTGTGTCTCCCTTTCATCTGCTGCAGGACTTGTCTTATGGTCAGACAACCACTTTCTTCATTTTTATGGTGGTTTTACCCAAGTTACAGCCCTTCACCCCATCTTGTGCTGGCAGACTGTAGGAACTGGAGAGCTGTATTATGAGACTAATTTGTCTGACCTTCCACTGGCTCTTGTCAGTTTCTGGTTCAGGTTGTCCGGATGGGCTACTTGTAGCAGGTAATACTGCTGATGTTCCTCAGTGTACTTTTTTGCCCCCTCTCATGTATACTCGGTATACCTCAGTTAATGGGAACAATGATTTCACTGGGTTGTCTGGGCTGTGAGAATAATTTGGTGAAGTCTTAAATGTAAAACTGAGACATACTCGCTGCTTTGATGTCGGATACAGGTTTGATGAGCATTATACTGTCTATCAGGAATAGATCTCCTTTAAGAAGGCAGTGTTGCTTGCGAAGCAGGAAAAGATTTTAATGTACTGTAAACAAACATCTACAACTTAGGGTCTCACAATGTGAAGGGGTCTCACAAAATTATTGCTACAGTTTTAGCATTTAATATGTAAGTCTCCATTAACTAACTTCCTGCTAACAAATGTCTTGAAGCTGAACAATTAAACACATATGTTAAGTTTTAATGGCGCAGCCATACCCTCATACCCACACAGGCTTGTAATGAATGTTGCACTTTTTCTGAATTAATTTGCTAAACAACTGCATTTTCTCTCAGCACTTGCCAAATAGGGCCTCTATACCTTTTCATAGCTTAGGGCCTAACCATGTCTAAAACTGGCCCAGTGTTTAGGGAGCTCTCTTCTGCATCAAACTGATTGCCTGTACTTTTTCTGTTGGTAGACATCCTGAGTAATCCAGCTGGCCTTTCTACCTACATAGAGGTTTCTTCTGCAGACTGTGAGTCATCCCCTCTCCCAAGACTACTGAACTCAGGTTTCTGCCCTGCTGCCCCATAGGTTTGTGAGGTTAACTCATTCTCTACTTTTCAAAGATCAGAGCCTTTGGGGAACAGACACCACTATGCTGAAGTTTCTAGAGAGTTTAAGGTTAAAGGTAGCAAAGAACAGAAATCATCCCACTGTGGTATCTGAGTAGTGTTTACATGTGATCTTCATTCCCAGAAGGCAATACCAGGCTGTAACACTAATGAGAATGCTGAGACTGACTCCACTGCCAGATCAGTTCATGCCCCCAAATATTTTGTACTCTAAGTACCTGTCTATGTACATTAATAGAAAAGGGTCTGTATGTGATGAGCTTAACAGCTGCACTAGTCAGAGGACAGTACTATCCTGACTAGTTGACTCTTCCTCTCATCCACCTTCTGACCCCTCTGATGGTACCTGAGGCTAGGTCACCTTTGGAGTAGGTGGACATTTGATGGCCTTCAGAGCTATGTAGTAGATTCAAAATTCAGTCTAATCATAGTTACAGGTTTTTCCATTTTGACAAGGAATGCAGTATAATGTCAGCTTGAAATGAATTGCAGTAAAATATATTTAATGGAATTTGACAATTTAGAGCTGATCATTCACTCATTCACTCATCAGGGCTTGCATCTTACATTTACTGCTTGTATTATTGACATTTTTTTTGTTCCATATTTCATATCTTTCTTCTGCTTATATATAGCTGCACTAAAATATTTTAATGGAATAATTTACCAAAAATTACACTTAACAATCATTAATCATTGATTTAATTTCTTAAATTTCACCTCATGAAAGCTAATGAGCATTGATTTATTATCCATAAACAAATGACTTTGTGTGTCATATAAGATTTCTGCTGAGACACTGTTACTTTATTTTTGATCAAGTGTTCATTAACATTCATCTGAAACTAAAATAATATCATTACTGACAAAAGAAAGCAAGATTACAAGAGAAACTTTCATCTTCAGTCATGTAGTTAGTTTTTTTCTGCTCTAGGTCTTTGAATTGTATGTGTTCATACTGAACAATCACAATCCTTGGCATTTGTCTCTGTTGACTGACATTTTTTTCTGGTTTAAAATACTAGAACTATATATTTTTTTGTAGTGAGATTAAAATAAGCAATGACTTAGTGACTCATTTAATGCTTTTCCATTTCTTAAACCCTTAAAGTTTGTTCCAAATAAATAACCGGTGCAAAAATCATGGACTGAAACTAAATGCCAAAAAAAATGCATTATTGTATCCTTTGGGACGTCATCTACCCCAGGGAACTACCACACTGACAATATATCCCTAAGAACTGACTCAGTTGGTTGGGATTTGGGAACTTTTGTGGACAGTGATCCAGCATTTGGACAGTATGTGTCTATTGTTGTAAGGCAGTCCAGTCCTTCTATATTGCACAGCTTATAAACAAAGGGACTGTGTCTAGATCTGGAGATGTCATTGTCCCCCTTTATTCCCCCCACATTAGGCCAGTCATTGAATATAATGCTTCCTTTGCATGCATCTGTTCAGATACATGCAAGAAATGGAATGTCCACAGAAATACCTTACTAACAAGATGCAAGGCCTAAACCACATGCCCTACATGGACAGACACAAAGCCCTGTCATTATACACAGTATCCTACACACTACTAAGAGGTGACCTGTGTCTGGCATACAAGGCATCCGCTGACCCATTACTGATGGATTTACTGCACATCAACAAGTCAAATGACATCAGAAATACTTCGTCTAGGTATCTAAACCTCTTTTGCAACATCAACAGAACAGTTTGGAGGGACAGGTATATCTCACAGAGGATATTGCTGCTGTTAAACAGACTCCCCGTCCTCATGAAGCAAAGTTCATCCTTGTCCATGCTCAAGTGTAATCTGTGGAAGGGAAATAGAAAATTTACCCCAGGACTGCCACCTGTACTACTAATGGACAGAGGCAGCTCCTAAATGCTTTATCCCATGCATGGGTCCCCTCAAATTATCAGGTCTATATTATAATAACAACATCTGAAAATGTCAAATCCCACTTGTTTGACACCAAAATGTCAAACTCCAAGGTTCCCAAATGGCCAAATAACTGATTTCTTTCCAACGGAAAGAAATCAGTTGGCCAAACACCAACGCCGGAGAAAAACAAACATATTTAAGTGGGGGGCTTAGTCCCCCACACCACCCAACGTGAGGGGCTGTGCCCCCCACACCAATATTCTAACTGCGAGACCGCACTACAGTCAGGGAAAGGGCAGGTGTAACAGAACGGCCAATCGATTTCTTTCCGTTGGAAAGAAATCAGTTATTTGGCCGTTCGGGAACCTTGGAGTTTGACATTTTTGTGTCGAACAAGTGGGATTCAACATTCTAAAATGTTGATATTACAATATATACCCCAAATTATCTATGGTATGATCCCAGTTATTCTCATTAGGGGTAATATATAATTATCAGCCATGGGATGGGTAAGGCTAATCAATACCAAATTGGATAGGTTATTTCGAGCACAAAAAGGGAAATTGGCCAGGCTTAAAATGTCTCACAAGGGCAGCTAGCCTAGTACTTACCTATAAACCTATAAAAGCTGTGTGGTGCATGGGTGTTCAGCACAATTATACTGTGTGCATTCAGCTACAATTAATTAATTATTTTAATTCATTAACTGGATAGTTGAACTGGTTCAAAGAACTTTTTCAGTCATGAACCAAGCTGAAACTCAATGAGAACACATACATACAGACAGTATATGAATTACAATGAAAAAATACAATTTAAACATAGTATTATGCAAAGCAAGTAAGCATTTAAAGATATTTAAGCAAAAATATTAAGCTACTCTATCTACAGGCAGTTTGTACTGACTGATCTACAAGAAAGTGAAAGTGATATACTTATAGAATATATTATTTCATCCTTTCTCTCTTCTCAGTTAATAGATGTGACTTTCTTCACCTTCATGTGAAATATGTTTAATTATTTGGAGCATGTTTAACAAGCATCATCAAAATATTTGCTTTTAAGTTCGTTTATCAGATGCATTTTTGCCTCCTTTCAGAAGTGCGGCAGTTCATTACTGTCTCACAGCCTTGTGGACCAATGTATAGAATATTTTTTTATACAAGATAAGATTAGATTTTTGTAAATGATTATGGGACTGAATTCTTAGATTGCACTGTAGGTTTCTTAAGAATAACTATTGCTTCACTGGTGAGATGTAACCGTCACTCCACTGAAAAAGTTGAATGTTAGACTGCTCAGCCTTCAGGAGAAATCGTGCCCTGAATTCATCAGGTAGTGAATTTGTCGCCTCAGTGTTGTCGCAATGGTGTTTGTTCCAGGGAGTGGAGTGCATAAAAATCTGAATTTAGTTTTCAGCTTCTTGCAATGAGTTAGTATTTTGTTGGGAATAAATGGAAATAATAGGTAATGCATATTCTTCTATATTTATTTATTTTGTTTGTGAAATAGAAACTTAAAAACATTCAAAGATTGTTTAAAAATCAGCAAACCCAATTCACCTTTAGAACTCGCACAACATCAAAGTCAGCTAACCATGGAACAACATAAAGAACACTTCAATCACACCATGCATCAGAAAGGCCTGCTTGATTTTATAGGATCTGTCATAAGAAGATATAACAGAAGTTGATACTATGAAACCTTGAATAGCTAAATATTGATGAACTACATTGCTGAAAATAATTACTTGAAAGACAGAAGGGCAAAAACTCAAACTAAGTGATTTTTGCATGGGGGCAAGCCCCTCTGCTCCACCCCATAAACTTATTTATACCTACTCTATGGATGCACAAAAATGATAATGGAGAACTCTCCCAAAACAAAGGAGTCAGTGCTGGCACTCACAAGGAAAGTGCATGGGCAGTGATAACTACAAGTCAACAGTTACTGGTGATTTGATCCTCAGTGCCATGTGACTCAGGCACTGATGTCTGGAAATGTAAACTAAGCAACCATAAGAGATTTTCTGACAAATCCATTTAGGCCAATATGCTTTAAAGTTAGTTGGGTTTGGAGGATATTGAGTTGTAGAAGAGATAAAATTGTTCCTGAGAAACACAGTTTCTCTGTGGGTGAGTAAGAATAAGGACAGAAGACCTGCATCTCCCTCCAGAAAGAGGGATGGATTAATAATCTGGCAAAAAGAACGGAGGGAATGACACATGAACTGAGTAAGGATTATAAGGAGAGGTGGATGTTGATTAAAGAGGGATTGAGGAATAAAACAGATCTTTGGGTAGAGATACAGGACAAATAATGATAGTCAAGAATGTGGCAAAGAAAGATGCAAGGTCCTGGAAGAGTTATAGATTAAGCATTCCAGTAATATTGGGCGGCATTATAATCTACATCTGGGTGAAGAGATAGCTTAGTAAAGCAAGGTGAACGGAGATATGGGCTGGGTCAACATCAGGGATGTTAAGATCTCTACTGAAGTTAGAAGAATAAGTGGATATCTGGACAGTGAATCCCCAGGATAAGGACCATACCGGTGGTTACATGTAACAGCCAGTTTAGATATGAGGTTGGGGCAATGAAAGGAAGCTAGAATTACAGAGAGATATGGTGTGTATCTGTAACTACATGTGGTTCTATGTCATTTGATTGAAAGCTCATTTGATTGGGTGAGAAAACACTGAACGCTATGACTGGAAACGCATTTGACTGAATCACAAGTAATAGAAAACATTCTAAACAAAAAATATACAATAAAAAGCTTTTTTTGCAAGGGACACCCCTCAACTGTCTGAGTGGGAAGGGTTTTGCCCTCCTTACTTATCTTTCTCTCTTTTATACAAATATATACATATATATATATATATATATATATATATATATATATATATATATATATATGGGTCTGGGTTACAACATCGACAGATGACAAGACCGACAGCGAAATCACTGACGCCAGAGGATCGACGGATGAAAACACCGACGCGGAGAACACCGACATGGGGAAAGGATGTGTAAGTATGCGGTAGTGACGGACGTTAGGGTGCGAGTAAGGTAAGTGTGCGATGTTGACGGTTTGTAGGGGTAGGGGTGGGTTAAGTGAGTTAGGGTTAGGGCGCGGGTTAGGTAAGGGTGCAGTAGTGAATTTTTGGGTTAGGGCGGGTTAAGTGAGTTAGGGTTAGGGCGCGGGTTAGGTAAGGGTGCAGTAGTGAATTTTTTGGGTTAGGGTGGGTTAAGTGAGTTAGGGTTAGGGGCGGGTTAGGTTAGTGTGCGATAGTGACGGACCTTAGGGTTAGGGTTTCAGTAGGGTTGTGGATAGTTGTGTATGTAAGGTTTAGTGTTTGTTTGTTAGGATTTAGGTGTGCTTGTGTTGTGTGTGTGGTTTTGGTCAGGGAATTTGTTTTGTTTATTGGTTGTTGTGATGATGTGTTGAGTGTGTGCGGTGTCGTGTTTGTGAACTGTCGATGATGTGGTGTCGGTGATGTCGTTGTCGATGTTATGTGCTGTCGATGTTATAACCTAGAACCATATATATATATATATATATATATATATATATATATATATATATATATATATAGATATATATATATATATATATATATATATATATATATATGTGTGTGTGTGTGTGTGTGTGTGTGTGTGTGTGTACATGTATGTATGTATGTATGTATGTATTAACTGCATGGTTGCACAACCACAGAAAACAGTAAGATCACACAAAGTGAATGAAAGCTGATGCACACACAAATATCAATCTTGAGGCGCAACATGACAGATGGAGATTGCCAAACTCCTATGATCAGAAATGACATCATCACATACAGACTACAGACTTCTACAGATTTCTCTCAGTTGTGATTCAGTCACATGAGTTCTCTGTCAAAGACAGTGAAATGGAGAAGCTAAAAGCAGAAGCATAAATGAGCATGGGACAGTGAATGACTAAGGAGAGTAGATAGTGACAGACGGACAATTCAGAGGGTGGATATCTGGGGCAGGGCAAAACGTAGACTCAGAAAGGGCATTCATTAAGAATAGGTCTGAACACAGGAAAACTATATATAAAGTTGTTGTAGCTGGAGTTGGGTCACAGGCAAGAGAATTAGAGCAATGAGCTCTTGAGGTGAATTTCTTGACAACCATATCCTCAAACACATAATATATTGGTTATGATTAGAGACCTGACCGATGACTTGATGAGACTTCAGTATTATTGCCTGGAGCTGTATTTAGCAGGCTGCTTAATTCTCATTAAATACAGCTTCAATCAATTGTTTCCCTCTCTTACTTACCTTGTTGGTGGCTACTGCGTACCTGGAGGTGGTGTTCCTGAATCCTGATCCTGATTCCCAAGTCCTGACTAGAGATGATGAGTTTAGATTCATGCCGGTGGTCTATTTGAGTATTGCCTGGAATAGTACAGCATTTTACAGCAGTATTTTGTCTGATTGCGCACCCTGTAGTCCATTTCCAGTTTACTGAAATCTAATTGGTACATTTGTGCCATCGAATGAATTTTCACTTCATGTCACCTAGCAACTGGACCTGGTCGAAGTCGGATGAGCAACGGAATGGAGGACTTCAGTGAGCTGAAACTGAGGAGTATTTTTAGGAGGTGAGTGAAAGGGATTAATCGGTGGGTTCATTTGTATTTCAGAGAGTAGGTAAGCGTGTGTTTTTATGTGTGTGTGCGTGTGTGTGTGTGTGTGTGTGTGTGTGTGTGTGTGTGTGTGTGTGATGGACTGTGACTGAGAGAGAAAGACAGATGGGGGAGAGAGAGAGAGACAGAGATGGGGGAGAGACAGCTGGAGAGAGAGAGGAAGATGGAGACAGACAGAAGGGGGAGAGAGAGAGAGAGACAGAGGTAGAAAGAGAGAGAGACAGAGACAGAAAGAGAGATGGAAAGACAGACAGAGGGAAGAGAGAGAGAAAGAAAGATGGAGGGAGATACAGAGGAGAAAGAGAAAGAGATAGAGAGAGGTGGAGAGAGAGTGAGAGAGAGAGAGAGGGGGAGAGAGAGAGAGAGATATGGAAGGGAGGGGGAAAGAGAGGGAGAAGGAGAGAGGGGAAGAGAGAAAGATGAAGAGAACAGGGGAGAGAGAGAGAGGGAGAGGTAGAAAGAGGGGGAGAAAGATAGATGGAGGGGGAGACAGAAAAATGGAGAGGGGGAGAGAGATGGACAGAGAGGGGGAGAAAGAGATGAAGAGATGGGAGACAGAGAGAGATTGGGATACAGAGAGAGAGAGAGAGAGAGAGAGGGAGACATAGCAATCAACTGTCCAGATTTTCACAGAATGTCCAGATTTGTGACATATTTTTGGTCCATTTTTCATAAAATTGTTCTTTTCTGGCAAATCACCTGTAAATCATTGAGGACTGAAGTTAGAAAATAATGGCAGATATTTGATTTTCAGACTTCATATTGGGTGGAAGGTTGGCATAATGATTAAGGTATTTCCCTTACAGACACAATGTGTAGGGTTTGATTCTGTCATGGGGTAATTGGCTAGGCTTAAAATGGCCCACAAGGGCAGTTAGCCTAGTGCTTTTCTATGAACTTATATTCTTTAGAAAACTCATGCTAATTTAAGACCTATTCTATCAACGTTCTATGTTTGTAAGAGCAATATTTAAAAAGTGTCTCTATTTTTGTACCGCTATTATTTGCGGCTTTGTCCAGATTTCTTTCTTTAACAGGCTGAGATGTATGGGGGGAGAGGGGGGAGAGGGGAATGACAGAATGGGCTAAAAATGAGTAGGACAGATGTTGCAGTCTGTATGTGTGTAACTTATGAGTGTGCTTGTTACCGTGAATTGGTTGGATTTTTCAATAAGACTGGTTTAGAGTTTTTGCAGCTTCCTACTAAGAATAATACCAGTCGTATGACTGTTCTTAAAGAGAACATTATAAAATTGGATGAGACTGTTGTACAACTGTTGCAGTTAGTACCTGAAATGAAAATAGACTTCTATGATGTCTTTTCCATATTACAGTTGGTTTGTGTCCTTCCTCCATTTTTTTTTTTACGGTGACTTTTGAGTTATAGGTTGAGATATATTGTGATGAGAGTGTCTCTACTTGGGTTGTTGCATTTGGGAAATTAGGGAATTGCGAGTCTAGATGTGTGTGTGTGTGTGTGTGTGTGTGTGTGTGTCTGTGTGTGTGTGTGTGTGTGTGTGTGTGTGTGTGTGTGTGTGTGTGCGCGTGTGCGCGTGTGCGCGCGTGTGTGTGTGTGTGTGTGTTTGTGTGCGTGTATGTGAGAGGGAGAGAGAGAGGGAGAGAGAGATATAATGGGCTTAAAAGTAGGGACGGATTTTAAATATTGCTGTTATAAAGAAACTTGCTGGACTGGTATGTTAATTTGCAGCGCGTGCGTGCGTGCGTGCTTGCGTGTGTGTGTGTGTGTGTGTGTGTGTGTGTGTGTGTGTGTGTGTGTGTGTGTGTGTGTGTGTGTGTGTGTGTGTGTGTGTGTGTGTGTGTGTGTGTGAGAGAGAGAGAGAGAAACAGAGAGAAAGATAATGGGCTAAAAGTAGGAACAGATTTTTATAAACTTAAACATGTTGGAATAGCTAGATCTATGTTAACATGCAGTTTGTGTGAGTGTGACCACAGAGAGAGAGAGATCACAAAGCTCTAAAAGTAGGGAAAGATGTTAAATATTGCTGTTAGAAACTTAAAGTTGCTGGAATAAGTGGATCTATGTTAGCATGCATTTTGTGTGTGTCTGTGAGGCAAAGAGATTACAAAGGCCCAAAAGCAGGAATAGATTTTAAAGATTGATCCGAAACCTGGACAGTTGCTGGAATATTTGAATCTGTTGACATGCATTTTGTGAAGGAAATGAAATCTGGATTCTGGACCAAGCGAAATATCATGGTGGGACAAAGGCTGAAAAACAGGCACAGATTTTAAATATTGCTTTTATAAACTTAGAACATTGCTGGAATAATTGTATCTGTATTAGCGTGTGTGTGTGAATGACCCAGTAATATGGACACATTTTAAATATTGCTTTTATAAAATTAGAAAGTTGCTGGAATAACTGGATCTCTGTTAGCATGCATTTTCTGTGTGGTTGGAACAACCGGATCTGTATTAGCATACATTCTTTTGTCAGCAAAGACCCCAAACTAGGGGCAGGTTTTAAATACTGCAGTTATAAAACAAAAATGCTGGAGCAACTGGATCTGTATTAACATGCATTTTCTGTGTGTGAAAACAAAAAACGAATAATAGGGACAGATTTTAAATATTGCTCTTATAAACTTAGGAAGTTAATAACTGGATCTGAGTTAGCATACATTTGTGTGTGAACAAAGACCCCAAAATAGAGGGTGATTTTAAATACTGCTGCTACAATCTGAAAAAAGTTGCTGGAGTAGCTGGATCTGTTTTAACATGCATTTTCTATGTGGTAGGTAGAAAAAAAACGGATATGTGTTAGCATCTGTTTTTGTGTGTGAGTAGACCCAAACAAAGGGGTTGATTTTAAATACTGCTGTTATAAACTGGAAAAGGTGTCGGAATAACTGGATCTGTGTTAGCATGCATATTCTGTGTGAGAACAAAGACCCAATAACGGGGACAGATTTTAAATTTTGCTGTTATAAACTTAGAAAGTTGCTGAAGTAACTGTTTCAGTGTTAGTATGCATTTTTGTGTGTGAACATGCACAGATTTGAAATATTTCTCTTAACTTTGAAAGTTGCTGGAATAACTGGATCTACATTAGCATGTATTTTCTGTGTCATTGGTAGAATAACCGGATCTGTATTAGCATTCAGTTTTGTGTGTGAGTAGACCCAAACATAGGGGCTCATTTTAAGTACCACTGGTATGAACTGGAAAAGTTGCAGAAATAACTGGATCTGTGTTAGCATGCATTTTCTGTGTGAGAACAAAGGCCCAATAATGGGGATAGTTTTTAATTTTGCTGTTGCAAATTTAGAAAGTTTCTGGAGTAACTGTTTATGTTAGCATGTGTTTTTTTGTGTGTGTCTGAACATAAACCCAATACACACAGATTTTAAACATTTCTGTTAACTTAAAGAGTTGCTGAAATAACTGGAGCTGTGTTAGCATGTATTTTTGATGTTGTAGAGGGGCTTGCTGCAGTGAATGGCTCAGGCTAGCTCCCCCTGTTGACTGGGTTGTGAGCTGCTGCCTGTGAATGGTTTAGACTGCTATTAAATGCACCTAAACCAGAGCAGCCAACAGACCAGCCCAGATGGCTTCCCTTTGGACTGAATTGTGGGCTGCTTATTGCAAATGGTTTACACTGCATTTTTTAGGTATCAAAACCAGAGCATTTAGCAGCTCCCAGCTGCAGTTACTGTCCACTGTGGTTGTGTGAGCTGTGACTGGACCTCTGTGGGATGGGCTGCTGACTTCCCCTTTTCTAGCTGGTGTGTGGTGGTGTGGACCTTTGTGGGGTTGGTGTGTGGTGTGAATGGACCACTGTGTGACTGGTTACCTTGATGTGGTACAGAGGCTTGTTGCAGTGAATCACTGCTACTAAATACCAGTTAAGAGTGACCCTGGACATCTCAGACTAAATTTGGTGGGGTTGCATGGATGCATGGGTGGGTAGCAGAACCAGAAAAATTAAAAAAAAAAAGTCTACAATCCTGAGTCCAAGATTACTGTACCTCAAAAAAGGGGAAGTTCTCTGAGATATAGAGATTTTTAACTTAGTATACGTTTTCCCATAATTGTACTTAACTTCTCAGAGTTTTGGGATTTGCCCTATTGGGAATGGAATTTACAGCGAGAACTCCCTAACTGTTTTGTTTATGTTGTAAAAATATCCACCTGGTCTGTGATGGATGATCAATTACTTGCTGGCTTGTACTAGTGTTCATTGTTTTTTTTTAACGGTGACTAAATACTATATGATTCCTAGGTAATGGCCACTCACACTGCAAATACAGTTGTGCTGATGGGTGGATGGGAGTTTGAATCCAGCTCTGCCATCAGAGTGAAGAAGGCTTAATTGATAAACAGATGGAGGTTTGAATCTCATCTATGCCAACTAGCTGTGAAATCAATGTGATGACCATGTGGAAGTTTAAACCTCAGCATTGCTGCCACTGTGAAAATGTTTCTAAGGACACGATCTGTGGCACTTTTACCCATGCCACTGACCACAAATAAATGTATCTTTAGTCTAAAAGTATTTAATTTGATGGCCATCAGTGGTATGGTGTCTCATGTCACATCACAATTACTAAACAGATTAAAGTACATACAAGACATACAAATATGAGTACCTAAACCACTCACAAAGTGTAACTTGTCTCCAAGATCATGTAAGTAATAATGCACTGCTGTCCTTCTTATAGGCATGTATCATCCACACCTAAAAATAAGCTTCACGCAGAAAATCTTACTGTGCAGAGTCATTGGCTGAGGTCCTCCCCTTCTCCATATACAGCCTGTGTTTCAGTATCTTTCAGTGCTCACATGTCTAGACGATTGAGACGACTCACAGATTTCTTTAAAGGTAGTAGGAATGTTCATTGTCAAATGAAGTGAGAAAGGAAATTAGTGATGTAAATGACATTGTGGCAGTGGTTGCTTTTTTTAGTAGTGCATAAGTGACAAGATTTAACAATACAAGATATTGCATTGAGGAGACTATATTTATTTCCACATATACTGTTCTCAGTAGAAAAGTGGAAAACTCTATTACAAATAATTGGAAAGTTGAGCTGTTAGATGAGGTGGTAGGCAAAGAGGTATGAATCTCACCTTTTCCAGCCAGCTGTGAAATCACTGTGATCATCTAATGGAAGTTTAAATCCCAGCACTGTTACCACTATGAAATATGTTTTCTGAGGGCAGGGGCTCGTTATTCAACATCTCCCTCACTTCTGGGAAATATTCCTGCAGGTACAGCAGTGTGATACGTTATCATCTTCAAATGGGTCCTGGATAATTGGATGGGAATTCATAAATTCAGCCTGGGCTTGACCGGGCTAGCCCTGCCTGAGTATGGAGTCAATGGTGGGAACTCATTAGCCTTGAACTCCTGTGAGTCCTATGATCAGCAGTAGGTGAACATCTCAGGTGACTGTATAGATCTGCACGTAATATTAAATGTAACATTATGCCAGCATTTGAACAACGCAGGAGTTTTATGGCAAATTAAGGGATTAATAAATACTTTAATTGGGCTATGTGGCAGGCAGGACATGAATAAACACTACTGAGAGATCTGGGTATTGGGTCTATGTTAGATGAACGAACGATTAACATGTCGAGTACAACATACTCAACACACTTTAATCAAACGTTCATCTAATCGGAAGCTGAAAATGCCAGAAATAGGAGTTTCGAAAACTTTTACTTGGCCATGTCACTGAATTTGACTTGTAACGTCAATACGTTAACCTGTCTCGAATGGCGTGGTAAGCGAATTCTTTCCTCATGAAAGAATTCGCTTTGGCATTACCGGGAAATTGCTCTTTCCCCAATATAGAGCGATCTCGGAGTTAGTATACTTTGTTGGGGGGGCGAAGGCCCCCACCTTTTCATAAAAAGTGGAAGAGTTATTTTAGATATGAAAGGTTTGAAAATAATGTGAGTGAGTAGGGGTGTAATTATATTGGTAGTTTGTATATGTCTTGTATGTTAGTATAGGGAATGTGTTGGCCAAAAAAAAATCTTTCGATTACCTGATTTTCAACCATTTCAGTTTATGATTAGATAACCATTCAATTAAAGTGTGTAGAGTATGTTGTACTCAACATTTTAATCGTTTGTTCATCTACTATAGACCCTGGGTATTTTAATAATGTGTGGATATTTATTAACCATGAGTGCTGTGAGTGTAAAACTGCTAAATTATTGTACTTGGCAGTTTGTAGATCTTTCACTTCTTTTAGTGGTAGAAAATAAGTAAAAATATACTTGAACATTTATGTCACATTAAGAACGGCAATGAATTCAATGGATTATCCAGGCATGTGAATGAAAGTTTATGACTACAATTTTACATTCTCAGTGCTATGCTGCATATAAAAATATCCACAAGGTGGCAGTCTTGAAAATAATTTGCTGAAGCAGGAAATGAAGAGATGTTAAGGGTAATGCATATAAAGAGAGATGGGTGAATTGCCTTGAAAAAGAGATCTTTTAGAAAGGGTAACACTATGTGACTTTTGGCTGGTTACTTAATTTTTTGCTCATACATCTAAACTGATATGACTTTGGTGTCTGTTTGTTCTTATCTGTTTAATTTGGACAAGGGGAAGATATGGAAAACCCTAAAGCTTGTGATTTATAGTTCAGTAAACAATGCTATAGATATGAAATACCATTTTTTCTTTGTATTGCCCTTATTTTGCACCCCACCATTTTTTTAAGTGTGTCATTTTTCTTATTTCATTTCTGTTGTGTTGTAACTTTATGGACTGACAAGCTATAGCATCAGGAGGATGGCGACATGCTTCACTTTTCTGAAGTGTGACATCCCTAGAAGTCTTCAGTATGGTGGCTGTACCACTAGAGTGGATGGAATGTGGCGGCTGTACCACTGGAGTGCAAGGAGCATGGCAGCTGTACCACTAGAGTGGATGGAGTGTGGTGACTGTACCACTAGAGTGGATGGAGTGTGGCAGCTGTGCCACTCGAGTGCATGGAGCGTGGCAGCTGTACCACTACAGTGGATGGAGTGTGGCGGCTGTCCCACTAGAGTAGATAAAGTGTGCCGGCTGTACTACTAGAGTGGATGGAGTGTGGCGGCTGTACCACTAAAGTGGATGGAATAAGGTGACTGTACTACTAGACTGGGTGGAGTATGGCGGCTGTACAATTAGAGTGAATGGAGCATAGTGGCTGTGCTATTCGAGTGGATGGAATGTGGTGGCTGTACCACTAAAGTGGATAAAATATGGCGGCTGTGCCACTAGAGTGGATAGCTCATTTATAAAAAGAACACCAGCACACTTTACCTTTGCACTGTCACTCTGTATGGTAGAGATATCCATTGATGCTCAGCTTCATATTGTCTTTCAGAAGTTTTACAGTCCCATACACTACACATATAAATATACACACGTGTGTGTGTGTGTGTGTGTGTGTGTGTGTGTGTGTGTGTGTGTGTGTGTGTGTGTGTGTGTGTGTGTGTGTTGTCTTTGTGTGGGCACATCTGTGCAATATCATAATTATCACGGGACATGCTCGTGAGAGTACTTATATCAGTAAATAAAGAAACGGCATATTCCACATGAATGGAGAATGTGTACAAGAACAAAGTAGGCATTCACAACTGTGGGAAGTACAGAGGTATCATACTGGTGTCACACTGCATGAAAGTGCTGGAGAGGGTAACTAATAAATGGATATGCAGAGTAGCAGAAAATAAAGGAAATGAACAGTTTGGATTCAGATCAGGATGCAGCTCAAGTGACATAATGTTTGCAGCAAGACTGAAAGTGGAGAAGCTGGAGATGACAAAGGAGTCCAACTGGGCATTCCTAAACTCTGAGAAAGAATATAAGAAGATCCCAAGTAAGCTGATTTGGGCAGCCTGTGATGATGATTCAAAGTCCCAGAAATAGTGGTAGAATTAGTGCAGGCTATTTATAATGGCATGAGTAGAAATAGTGTTTGGATTCACATGGGAGTTCCCATTGGGAGTGGGTGTGCATCATTTTTCAGCTCTGAGCCTACTGCTGTTCATAGTGATGGTAGAGTTCTCTAGCAAACAAGTCAGAATGGACAGATCAACAAAGCTGCTGTATGCAGATGATGTCATTACAAGCAGACTCTGAACAGGAACTTCAGCAAATGACAGGGGAACCAAATGCAAAACTGAAGGTACACAGGATGACATTAAGTACAGATAAGACAGTAGTTTTTTTTATTGTTGCAAATGTTGGAAATCACTAGACGATGAAAGTTGAGATAGAAGGGAAATACTGGAACAGGCTAACAGCTTCAAATATCTAGAAGGAGTGGTTGAGGAAAAGGGAAGTCTGAATGAGGAGGTCAATGCAAGAATCAGAAATGCTGCAGCTAAAAGGCTCAGAGTGTTGGGGTAATGCATTTACAAAGAATGACAAAGAAACAATAAGGCAAGGCACAAAAAACAGTGGTACAGCCTGTATTTCTGTATGGTACAGAAACCTAGGCAGTAAAGGCACAGCAGCTGAGGAAGGTAGAGGTGATGAAAGTGAAGTGTCTGAGATGGGTGTTAGGATGCACACTGTGGGACAGATGAAGAAATGATGACATCAGAAGGGCAAGTCAATGTGCCTTCAATTGCAGAGAATATCAAGGAGAACAGATTACATTGGTTTGGGCACGTGCAGGAAAGCAGAAGATGATTAAGTGAAGATGGTTTGGGAAGGACAGAAAGAAGGCAAGCAGGAAACAAAGGCATCGAACCAAGACATGGATGTACTCATGAGAGACGACTTGCGACAGTCAGGCAGGACAGTTAAAGGAGGTAGAAGGGTGACACTGAATTAAGAGAGATGGCAATGGCAGATCCAACCCGGGCCGGAGCCACATGTAGAAAAAAATGGGAAAGAAATGTTGATGATGATGATCCATGCCATAAACATGCAGGTGCTTATTAAGAAGGAGCTTTTAAATGTCATTAGTAAAATACTGGCAAGTCTCAATAAACAGAGAACACATCTGCTGATGTCACTACCTGACACTTCTCTCTTTGAGCAGACATCTGCTGATGTCACTACCTGGCACTTCTCTCTTTGAGCAGACATCTGCTGATGTCACTACCTGGCACTTCTCTCTCTCTTTAATATACCTTGTGCATATGTCTCAGCTGCACAGAATATCACAGAATGTCATCAACTTTGTCCCACATTTTTGACCTGTCTCTCATAAACTTTTAATTTTCTGATCAATCACTGAGGATTACAGTCAGTCGACTATGCCAGACATTAGAGTTCCGTACTTCATATTGTTCCGAAAATGAAAACTGGTGCAAATCCTTTTGTTTGATTAGCTTTTTAAATGAATTTGAGTGATATTTAAAAATTGTCCGTGATTTTGGCTTTATTCCCCACATTATCAGCGCTTTGTTCAGAATTCTTCAGTAATGAAACCGAGAGGTGTGACTGTGTAGAGTACTCTAACTAGCATTTCACGTCCATGTGTTTAGTTGTGTCTGTATAACATTTTCACGGACATTTATTTAAGTACAAGTCTAGAAGTGTTGTAGCTAAGTTGAACTAAATTTGCTAACAGTGAATCTGCTGTTCCTTTCTTCTTGCCGAGCCACCTGAGATGATCTGTTCGCACAAACCTGGCATATATAGGCCGTCATGGCTTAGTACCTACAAAATCATACATGGCGTATAACTGCAATTGTATGTCACAGGTCAAGGCAAGGCTAGCATCAGACATGCTTGCTATGTGTTTTTTTCTCTTTCCCTTTACAAGACTGTGAAAAACAAGTTGAAAGGCATCAGCCTCACTTTGAATAACCATGTCACTCTCACATATTTTATTGTTGGCAGCTGCATAACCCTTTCACCCTTACACAACATAGGTTAGAAGATGCTAAATAATCTTGCACATG